>NC_092875.1:473779381-474079381 GCF_028372415.1 Notamacropus eugenii
GCAGAAAACTACATTTCCCCTTTCATTTTTTTTTTTATCCTGTGAACATGATTCCCTCACTTACCTAGGACTGTCTTCTCCTGGACAGGCTCCTTTCTGCGATGGAGAGCACAGCTTCTCTAGAAAACATTCCTACAGCATTTTCACTTTTTGAGCATTACGATGACAGTTCAACAAGAAGTGACCAGATGGTAAAACATGTGGCAGGTAAGAACATTGTCATGGTACCTGGATTAAAAAGGGACAGTTTTACAAAGCTTTGGAATCCATGAAGAGATTAAAAGTAAAACTAAATTTGCTCAGAAAACAAAATTCATGGCTGCAAGATTAAATGTTAGATTCTGAAAGAAATTGCAATAAATAATACTGTGTCATTTCAAGAGGCATATGGGGTGTTGGAGCGAGTACCAAGTCTGGCATCAGGAAGACCTGAGTTCAAATCTGGCTTCAGATACTAGCTATGTGACTTTGGACAAGTCACTTAACTTCTGTTTGCCTGTTTCATCATCTGTAAAATGGGGATAATAATAACACCTACCTGTCAGGGTAATTGTGTGAATTCAAATGACATAGTATGTATAAAGCACTTAGCACAGTGTTTGGCAAATAGTAGATGTTACATAAATGTTATCATTATAGAATAGACCTGGTGACACTCACCTGTAATCTCTGATACTGGGGAGGGGGAGGCTGATGGGTTACTTGAGCTTGGGAGTTCTAAACTGCAGTAGGGCTAAATGAATTAAGAGTTCACACTAAGTTTGACATGGATATATAGTGAAACACTGGGAACAGGACTTCACTAGCCTGTCTAAGGAGGGGCAAAGTGGCCAGGTTGGAAAGAGAGCAGGTCAAAGATTCTGCGTAATCAGCCTTGTAGCCTCCTGACTGGCTGCTACATTTCTAGCCTGGGTGAGATGGAAAGACTTGGTAAAAATAAAACAAAACAAAACAAAAATTTCCCTCTTGAACCTTCTGATTTGCTCTGATATAAAAGGAGCTAGAGAAAGTGTTTGGCATAAAATCATCCAGTGTCTCTTTTCCTTTTTAAAAATGATCA
The DNA here is from genome assembly GCF_028372415.1 of Notamacropus eugenii. Taxonomy (NCBI): domain Eukaryota; kingdom Metazoa; phylum Chordata; class Mammalia; order Diprotodontia; family Macropodidae; genus Notamacropus; species Notamacropus eugenii. Next base: position 473,780,442 of record NC_092875.1, read on the forward strand.
CCCTCTCTACTTCTAGAGCTTATTTGCTTCATGTCAACAGCTAGGTAGAGCGACAAAAATAATCAAATATTTTCAAATTTGTCTTCCAGATTTCCCTTACAGATCTTTCCTCTCCCCTTCTTCCTCTTTCTCTCTCTGTCTCTCTCTCCCTCTCTCCAAACACAACACATTAGTTTAAAGAGCTAACAGCTCAGCATCATCTTCTGTAGCCAGCCAGCCACCCACTCAGCTGTCAGCAACATCCCGCAGGCTCTTCAAAATGTTTTTTACAAACAAGACAATGAATGTTATTCGGATTTCTCAAAGCTGCTGTGTTTCAGTGAAGCTACAAAGTTCCATTCCCTGCATGCTAAAACACCACTCAGCCCTCCTTGTTAAAAATAATTCGTCCTGTGATAGGAGGCAGCTCTCCCAAACGCTCAGATGAGAGGTTTGCATTTTTCTTTTTTTTCCTCTTCCCCTCCTCCCACCCCTCTTCCAATTTTGTCCTTGTAGGAAAAGTCTCAGTTTAGTAACTGGTAAGACGTGGTTCTGTCTTGAAGTAATCAGGATAAAAGTGAAAAGCTTCCATGTGCTGTCCACACACTGCTCAAATCACTTCAGTGATTTAATATTTCAGTTCTAGAAGATGTGTTCTGGCATGATGCCCCTGGTATAAGTAAGTGATCCATGCTCACTTTATAGGGGGCACTAAGTTGAAATGGAAGGATGACATCAATTCTCTGCTTCTCGATGTTTGATGGGATGGCATGGGGATGATGGATCAGGACATTTTGGCCACTAGAGCAGATACATTATTTTCTGCTGCGTTGATTATATGCTGGTGCCCAATCCAAGGAAAGGACCCACTGGGTAACCAGGAAAATCTTAGGCAACACTAGATTGTTCTCTAGGCTGCACCTCTACTGTCAACAAGAGAGAAGTTTATTAAAGATTCACTTCAAAAGAAACCATTATAGAAATTTGCATCTAAATAGTATTCAGAATCCTGAGGTCTTATATTATTTCTGGGACAAGTCAGAAAATTAGAGAGTCAAAGGATGCCAGAATGGGAAAGAGTCATCTCAGAGATTTCTTAGCAGCATCCTCATTTTCCTGATGAATCATAACAGCTAGACATTATATAGCACCTACTCTGTTCTAGACATTGTGCTAAGCACTTTGCAAATATTATCTCATGTGATCTTCATAACAACTGGGAGATATGTGCTATTATTACCCCTATTTTCCAGAAGAGGAAATTGAAACAAACAGAGTCTAAGAGACTTGTCCAAGGTCACACCACTAGTTAAGTGTCTGAGGCCATATTTGAAATCAGGTCTTCATGAATCCACACATTGAAAGGGCAGAAGGAGGAAAAGAAATATTGAAGGATACCTGGATGCCTCATAAGCATCCTAAATTCAATAGGTCCAAAATAAAATTTATTATCTTTCTTCCAAGGTCTGCCCTTGCTCTTATCCTTCCCACCCTCCTTCCTTTTCTGTTGGAGACACGACCATTATTCCAACTCACATTTATGTAGAGCTGTAAGGTTTGCAAAGTGCTTTTCATATTTGATTTCATTTGGTCTTAGAAACAACTCTGTTCAGTAGATGCTGGCATTAACTCCATTTGGCAGATGGAGCAACAGAGGCTGAGAGGTTAGGTATTAAAAGTTAAGTCTAACAGACTCTGCCTGAGTTTGGACTATGAGCTGGCATAGCCGTCAGTCACGTTTCATTCTTACGAGGTACAGAATAAAGACTTTGTAGAAACATTAACTGAACTGAATTGGATTTCTCCACACTCAGGTGAAGTAAAGGGTATCAAGCCTTTATGGACCTTAAAGCACAACATAAGTGCCACGTGTGGTTGCAGCCAGGTCGTTGTGTTGTGAGCCTGAAGTCATCAGGCCTCTAGTTTGAGGATGACTTCATTCCCAGAACCTTCTACAATGCTCCGACTGAGCTCAAGCTATGTTTTAGAGAAATACAGAAATGTGCTGGTAGACCCTTAACAGCTAGGCTCCCTGGGGGAAATGTATCCAATACATTTTTAAGTTTAATTTGCAGTATTAACAATATAAGTATAGGCAATCAACAGAACAATAAATCCAGCCCTGATTTGTAATGATCGCTGATTTCTGAGGTTCAAATGTCCACAGGGAAAATTTAACAATTGGATCTTGCAAGTTAGCTAAATAATTCCCTGTCTGGAAGTACCTATGCTCTCCCTCCAGCAGTGCCGGGTGGGTGAGACTGAATTCACTATTTCTACAAACATTTCAGAAGGCTTCCCTTCAAGGTAAAAGGAAAGGGCAGAAAGAAATAATAGTAAATGTCAATAAATAGTAACAAATGCCAAAACATACTGTCTTCTTGCCTGCAAACCTGTTGTCCTTCTCTACTTTTTTATGTCAAGTGAATGATAGAAAAATTTTAAAATCTAAGTTTTTCAGGTAAATTGAACAAATTGCTTTGGGTGCTGCGTATGTTGTTCATATTCAACATGCAGTTACAATGAGCAGCTCTGTTTGTCTCTAATAAGACAAAGCAGTAATTAAAACTAGAAATCCCACTAACTGCTTTAGGTTGACTTCAGATACTTTAAAGAGAGTTGGGGGAGAAGGGGAATGAATTGTGCTTCAAGAGTCAAAAGTCTTGAGTCACCCTAGGTATGGCCATTGTGGGAAGAGGAAATTGAAATGACAGATAGAGCAGCTATATTTCAGTCTTTCACCCATGTGCAAGCCAGTTCCTCACAGACATCTGACAGACAGTGCAAACAGATCAACCGCTTGGCTTGAAATTTCCTCATTTGTCCCCACACTGGTTCACTCTAGTGCATCACCAGTTACCCAGCATCCTCTGCTCAAGCCTTCATATTTCAGGAAATTGAATCCATTTGGACATGTCATACCATGAAAAGAAGATTGATAGCCCAACTTTGTTTTTATTGTAGTACCACAGCCCCCCACGCTGGAACCTCAGGAACCCAACTCTGCCACGAGCACAACAATCACAGTGTACTGGAGTGTGAGGAAAGAGGATGTTGTTGACTCTTTCCAGGTCTACTGCATGGAAGAGCCTCGAGAAGACAGTGAAGCGAATGGTAGGTTTGTCACTTGTGTCATGCTTCGTTACTGAGAAGCATTATGGTGGGAATAAAAACTAATTTTATCAGTAAAGGATGACAATTACAATTCACTATAACTTTGAAGATCAGTCTCAAGGAATTGTCTGAGGTGCTGCTCATGGACTTGCCCATGGTCACACAGCAAATAAGTAGCAGAGGTAGACTTGGAAGCTAGGTGCTCAGGTCTCTCCCCTTTTCTCATATTTAATGTTTTATTATATGTAATTCAAACATACATCAAGAGGTATTTTTGTGTCTGCAAGGTATAAAGGCATGGTACTAGACTCTGGGAACACAAAGATGAAAAAATATTGTACTCCTTACCCTCAACGATCTTATAATCTAATGGAGGGTTAAGAAGGCACAAGGCATTCTATCTAGATAAGTATGATAAAAGACAGACTTATAAGACCAAAGAAGAGATCAAGCCAAAGCACTTAAAGAAAGTGGGAGAGATTACTTTCATGACAGGCAATCAGGGAGGGTGGTGGTAGATCAAGGAAGCCTTCCCAGAGGAAGCCACCCACTCCTCCAAGTGTGTTTAAGTTATACATTCTGTAGGATTCAAACAAAGGAACAAGGAAGCTGTAGCTGATTGTCCAGCACTGAAGCAGTGTCCAGATAAATCAGGAGATCTATAATAGGAGAAAACTCACATTCTCTACATCAGTCTTCAAACCTGACTGGGTTTCTGGTTAGTATAATTGTTCAAATAAATACCCCTGCAAACTGCTAAAATGGAAGAAAACTTAGGTCCCAAAGGGGGGCCTGGAATGAACAAGAGTCTGAACACAGTTTACAAAGATTATAACTACACTGTTGCCTGAGAAGAAGCTTGTAAGCAGAGAGAAGAGAGAGAGAGAGAGAGAGAGAGAGAGAGAGAGAGAGAGAGAGAGAGAGAGAGAGAATTCTCAGCTACTCAAAGAGGAGTGGTAAAAGGGTGAGGTATTTATATATATATTTGAGGTATTTAGGACTTTTTGAGGCATTTGTGGCTAAGGGTCTTAGGAGAAACACAGTAAATTGAGAAGTCAGACAGGAAGTGGGGGTCTAGGGAGAAGATATCTATGGGCACAATAAGTCAGAAAGCAGGATTGCTGCTCTTTAGATAAGTCGGGAAGCAAAATGTTTGCTTTTCTCTGTGAGCTGGTCAAGACTAGTTCAGCTAAAGTTTATTCTGCAAAGGATCACTGGTATGTCAAGCAGATCTGGGCTTCAGAAGTCCTCCCAATTGGCCAGTTGTGCTACTCCATGCTCTGGTTCCTCTGTGAAACAGAGAAGCTCTAGAGTGTATCCTCATTACACAGCCCATGATCAAACAACCTAGGTCCTGAATTAAGCATGAAACAAATCTGATCCCTGGTTTCTCAGCCGCACAGGGTGTGATTCACACAATGCAAAGGTTTTCCCGCACTCTTTCCCCAGCCTCTTTAGACATTACTCCACTTCCCATTTTTTGCAGTTTGGCTTAATTGACGTTCTCTCTGTGATTTACGCAGGGCACTCCATCTTCTGTCTCTTTCTGTGCACTGACTTGTCTTCCATGCCTAAAATCCCTCCTCTCCACTGCATCATTGAAACTCTCCTTCCCTTCAAGATTCAGCTCAAGGTCCGCCTTCTATAGGAAGCCTTTTCTGACCTCCCAAAAGCTGGTGCTCTCCCTCTGTCCCTGTATTTATTTGTAGTTATTCTCTATACAGCATAGTTTTATATGTATATCTTATCTCTTGGGTTGAAATATAAACTCCTGGAGAATAGAAATTATATACATTTGTATTCCTAGCACCTTAGAGGTATTTCTTAGGCACTTACTAGCATGTAGTAGGTACTTAATAAATACCTATTGATTCATTACTATTTTCAACCTATGTGACCTTTGACAGGTTAACTAACTTCTCTGGGCCTCAAGTCTTTATTTGAAAAATGAGGATATTGATCTCTAAGTTTCCTTTCAGTTCTAAATCTATAATATTGTGGCATCTTCAGGAGAAATTCAGGTGTCATTTAATGGTTGGAGATCATAGGTTCAAAGATTTCCTGCTGGAATGGACCTCAGGAGCCATCTACTCCGCTCCCCTCATTTTACAGACAAGGTATGGGAAGATCAAGGAGGGTAATTGACTTGGCAATAAGATCACACAAGTAGAAACCTTCAGAATCAGAAATTGAACCCAAATTGTTTGACTTCAAAGTAAATGTTTTCCCATTGTGCTATTCTGGGAGCGTAAGGATTTGTTACCAATTGAGCAGACTTTCCAAGAGGTCCATCCAATCCAATGCAACCAGCATTTAGTGACCACGATGTGCAGGAAAATGGAAAGACAGCCAAACAACAGTGGAAGGGATAAGTTGAGGCAGATAAGTCTTGGAAAGTGGTAGAGATGAATTTAATGTAGTTGAAAAAACAGGAAGAAATGGAAGAGAAAATATACTTTTACCTAAGGAAGCCGTGACTCTGCATGGCAGAGTTTAGGGGAGTAAGAGGCTGGGATTTGCTGGCCAGTGAGAAAGGGACCAATGGGACCTGCAGTAGCTTGTAGAATAAATCAGCCCTAAAGTTCTAATTAGAATGTTAGAGTGAGGGAACCTCCTCAGACCCCTCTTTCTGTGTGGTTTCCACAAGCTTGATTGTAACTGTGAAGATCCAGAGGCGATAGCAGCCAAAAAGGACACGAAATAAAGCCTCATTGGGCAACCCTAGATAAAATTTGCAAGTAAGTTGCTTGTCTTTAACATCTTTATTTGCTCTTTGCCTACCCTCTCCTATTACAGGAGCTTCATCGTGCTAGATATGGTCAATATACCATCTTGGGCAGCTGGATAGTGCAGTGGATAAGGAAGACTCATCTTCTTGAGTTTCTCCAGTATCAGAAATTTACTAGCTGTGTGACCCTGGGCATGTCACTTTACCTTGTTTGCTTCAGTTTTCTCATCTATAAAAATGAGCTGGAGAAGGAAATGGCAAACCACTCTAGCACCTTTGCCAAGAAAGCCCCAAAATGGGTTCATGAAGAGTCACACATGACAACAATATGCCATCTCCCCTCTGAACATCCGAGGAATACCTCTTTCTTTACTTTCTTCCCTCGCACAAAAATTACCTGCCTTATATCCCCCAGGCCTTCAGGACCTTCGTCACTTCCTGGTGAGAGGTGGCTATTGGAGAACTCATCTTTGTTATCTGTTTTGAGCAGCAGTGCTGGATATGCAGTTTGAAATCCCACCTCAGGGGTTATGAATTAGGTGACTGTAGACTTGTCTCTTCATCTCTCTGTGTCTCAGTTTTTTCAATTGTAAAATGAAGGAGCTGCACTTAATGCCTCCTTCTGGCTCTAAGTCTATAATCTATGATCTTATGTTAATCATGTCACCCTTCCCAGATTTTAAATTAAATCATTTTTTCAATCCACAACATTTTATTTGTTTTTCTCTTTCCTCCTTGCACCCCAAGGGGTGAGGGAGTAAAAAACACTAAACTTTTGAACAAATGTATATAGTCAAGCAAAAAAATTCCTGCAATGGCCATGTCCAAAAAAGTTTCATTATTTATGCATCTTGCATATATTTTAACAAGAGTTTTCTTTTTGGGGGGTGGGGCAATACCTTAATGCAAATGAATGGCACCCATGGGTGCCATTTGAGTCACAAGGGCAAGAGCAAGCTCTGTGGGAAAGATATTTTAGCAGTCTGGGTCTCGTGGCATCCCTCAAACAACAAGGACACACCAGTGGACAACTTGTAGGCTGGGTGGGCTCACCAATAACCGCACACACACACACACACACACACACACACACACAAGGATCCAGTACCTAATACTACAGCTATAGAAATGCTTGGTTCTGTTTAAAAAGGAATCATCTGAGTTTCTTAACTGGAGCAATGATAAAGAACTGACATTTATGAGGAATAAAGATAGATAATTGAAATGAATGTGGGTTAATTTAACAAGGTAAATGAGTTGTGTCAGACAGGGATAAAATTCCAGCAAAAATAATCAGGATGCTTCAAAGGGACAGATTTGCAGAATGGTAAAAAACCGTTTACTCCTAATATTCAGAAGGCAGGACATTTTATGCCATTTAGAAGAGGGATGCATCACAGTTGAAGAAGAAAGTCACTTAGATTAGCTTGGAGCATTTCATTACCACTTAAGCATTTCTATAAATTGTGAACGCTCTTGGTTGAAAGAATTAATAATACCTGAATTGGTGAAAGAAAGCCGGGCACCACTGCGATATACTTGAACCTGTTAGCTAGTCTGCTTGACTGAGATTAAAAGGAGAAAGTTTGTCCTGTCATGATGTTAGTTTAGAAAATCTGGTTTGCCCTTATCTCTTATGATGCTCTACTGAATTGTTAGCTTATTTTTTTAAAACGATTTTTTACGGGAATAAACTATTACTGTTTAAATCAATAGAAACAGTAAGCAAAGAAGCAACCCCATAGAGTGGGTAGCTGTGGATTTCACTCTCACCTTTGACACTTACTAGTTGTCAACTAAATGGCTAAATCATTTAACTGGCTAAATCAGTTAACCTGTATATGTCTGAGCTAACTCTACTTAGACCGAGGCAGGTGACAGGTCACAGGAAGGAGCTTCCATACAGAGAGCAGATGGATGGGGGAAGAGGGGGGGGCAGGAATGGAAGAAATAACTGATCTGTCAATCATTTGCATGTTTACAAGAAGAGTATGGAATTTTAAAATTCATTTGATAGTGAAATAGTTATTATAACTAATGGTGGAAAATAGTATTCAAAACTTAACTGATGAAATATTCTTTCCAGACAAGTTTTCATGTGTGATGTGAGCATCCTGCTTATTCCTTTCCAAAATTCCATTTTTTTTTTGTTCATGTGTGATGTAACTGTAAAAATCACAGGGATAATGGGATATGGTAAAAGCTAACCAATCCCAATACTAGCAAAAAAAGCCACTGAACACCCTTTCAGATGGCTGCCCCTTTCAAGAAACCGTGTAAGGTAATCTAGGAGTTGCTGTTTGTGTTTGTTCCAGACTTGGTGGAAGAATACCGACTTACAGTGAAGGAAAGCTATTGCCTTTTTGAAGATCTGGAACCTGGCCGGTGTTATCAAGTATGGGTGATGGCTGTCAACTTCACAGGATGTAGCCTGCCAAGTGAGAGAGCCACTTTCAAAACTGGTAAGGAGACTAATCTCCACTTCACTGTGGAACACTTAGGATCCTAAAGAAATTCAATTGGGAATAAATTTTCGTAATTTTCTCTCTTCTGAGGGAGATTTCATGGATGTCAAATTCACTTTTGCCTTTACAAAAAAAAAAACACATCAGTGTCATAAATCAGTTGTCATTGATAGAATTTTTTAAAAAGTCTAGTCTAGAACTTTTGAAATGTACTTGAATCAGTCATACAATTAGCAATTTACTGTGAAGTGGGAGTCTAAGGATTACTTTGTAACCTAGCAATGCAGCAATGGCTCTACACCCTGGAGGAAAGGTGTAGCTCCCACCCATACTTCCTAGTCTCTGGATCATCTCCTAAAAGTAGTCCAGGAGCCTCAGGACTCAGGTAATTTCCCTCTCATGAATGAAGGTTTCCTGTATTTGCCCTGATGCTCCTGTGCTCTACTTGCTGGCCTTCTCCTTGCTATTGTGTGGGGCCTGAGGCATAGCTGAGTGGTCAGCTAGCCAAATGGTTAATGTTCTTTGGGGCAGTTGAAAAGGTATTTTACAGAATCTCCAGATTTGGATTGCACCTCAGCAACCAGTCAGGCCAGCCTATACTTGAATGAGAATCCCCTCTACAACATTACCCAAGAGGTGGTCACCCAGTCTTTGTGGATCTCTAAAGAAGAGGAGCCCACTACTGCCCAAGAAAGCCCCTTCCATTTTTCAGGGCTTTCGTAGTTAGGAAGTTTTTCCCTACATCAAGTCTAAATTTGTTTCATATAACTTTCATTCATATCTCTTAGTTCTGCCCTCTAGGGTGAAGCAAAATAAATCAAATCCTTCTGATACGATTGAAAGGAATGATCATTTCCCTTTCTTCTGATCAAATTTTTTCATATTTAGTCCAAACTTCTTCAGTTTTTTTCAACTTATCCTCCTATGTCATGGTCTCCAAGACCCTTCACCTTTTTAGCTGTACTCTGTTGAAGCTCTCTGGCTAATCAAATGACCTCCTTGAAATGGTCTAGAACCAAACAAAATGGCCAGTTTGGTGGTTCAGTGGATAGAGTACTGGACCTGGAGTCAGAACACCTGAGTTCAAAACTGGCCTCAGACTTGCTGGCTATGTGATTCAGGGCATGTCAATTATTCTCTTTTAGCTTCAGTTTCACCTACTGTAAAATGGGCATAATAATACCATCTGCCTCCCAGGATGGTTGTGAGGAAGAAAATGAGATAATATTTGTATGCCATATAAATTCCAGCTATTAATATTAGAAATAATAATGATGATAATTATATGCTCCAGATATGCTCTGACCAAAGAAAAGTCCAGCAGGACCATCATCTCAGTACCCCTGGACTCTATGCTCCTTTTAAAGAGGTTTGCGATCACATTGACTGCTCTATCACACTGTTGATACATGCAATACATATGCATGTATTGATGCATATGGTCACTAAACCTTGAATCTAATGAGATTCTTGGTCATACCTTTCTGTAAATTATTCATGAGAGGATCACAGCACACATAAGTGGAGACTTTCGGATAGTCCATATGTAACAGTATGGTATTTTTAAAAATCCGGCTGTTATTTTATTGGAGTAGAGAGCTTCTGGTGAGGAATTCCCTCTACGGATGCAACTTATGATCATAGAAAGGTAACTGGGACACTGAGGTGTAAAATGACTTATCCAGGATCCTCTAGCCAGTATAAATCAGAGTTGAGATTTGAAACCAGTTCTTTTTGACTCCAGGGCCAGTTCCCTTTTTATGGTGTCATGCTGTTTCTAATATCTGTGCTGACTTCAGAATGTCCATCTGTAATGTTCTTCCCTTTGACCCCATCATACTTATTCAAATGCCCTGTACAGGCATGAAGGGAAAGAAATAATCTTTTCATTTCGGTTTTTTAGTGAATAACTCAGACCTTAGTTTCAACTCCTATTCCACTGTGAGATTATACTTTCCAAGTATTACCTGACATTTAAAGTTTTAGAATGTTTTTAAATTGTAGAATTTGGGTCTAAGAAAGGACCATTAGGATCTCTCCCCTGGGGTCCATGGGCCAAGCAGAGCAGGAATCATTAAATTTAGAACATAAGGAAGTGAACAGATTGAAAAGAATGAGAAATGTTAATTGGTCTCCAAGGGTACCTGTCTTTACTAACTCAGCAAATAGAACAAGAATTGTTGTGTACTCACGAGTTTGGTGGGAAATTTGAAGTGACTGAACTGGCATTGAAATGAAAAAAGCAGGTTACAGAAGGTCTTGTGGCCTCATCAAAGACAAAAGCTAGGATTCCAAGGCTGTGGCAAAGCAGATCGTAGCCTAGTAGAATGAACCGACATTAAACTGAGGTTCAGTCTTCTTAGAACCAGCCTCATCTTAAGCAGAGTGCAAAACCACTGTCAGAGCACAGTAGCAGCAATGGTGGAAGGTTCTGGAAGACTTAGCTGCATCATGCCATTTTTTAAACGGGACTAACTTGTTTTGAGAATTGCTGCTTTCTAGTATAGTTTGAGACTCTTGTAAGGCCAGACTGCCTTATTCCTACTGTTTTTCTTGTTATTTCCCCTGAGAGTCTTGGCCTTTTGTGCCTTCATATGAATTTTTATAATTATTTTTCTAATTTGTTAAAGTAATCCTTTGGCAGTTTGATTGGAGTGGCACTAAAGAAACGAAAAAAGTAATAAAATAAAGAAAAAAGAAAAAACGTCATTTGTATTATATTGGTCCAATTACTCACAAGCGATATTTCTCCAATTGTTTAGGTCTGTCTTTGTGTAAACAGTGTTTTGTAATTACACTTTTAGTTCTCGAGTGTAACGTGGTAGGTAAAGTCCCAAGTATTTTACAGATTTTGTAGTTTTTAAAATGGAATTCTTCTTTCTGTCTCTTCTTGGTTGGTTTTATTGGCATTATAAAGAAATGCTGATGATTTTTAGGCATATATTTTATATTCCATAAATCTGCTAAAGCTATTGTCTCAATTAATTTTTGAAATCATCTCAGAACAGTGATCATTTTGCTTCTTCTCCACCTGTGCTTATTTCTTCATTTTCTTTTTTTGGTCTTATTGTTATAACCAACATTTCTAGTACTATGTCAAATTAAAGCTGTGTCATGACCATCTTTATTTCATTCTTGATCTTACTGGAAAAGATTCTTGTTAATCCACATTAGATGTAATGCTGGCTTTTGCTTTTAGATATGTATTATTTATCATGCTAAAAAATGTCCATTTATTTTTATATTTTCCAGATTTTTTTCACCTAAAAATGAGTGTTGTATTTTGTTAAAAACTTTTACATCTATTGATGTAAAAACAATTTTGTTTTTGCTATCAATATGGTTAATTAAATTTATAGTTTTCCCATTGATATAAATCCAGTCTGGTTATAGTATATAATCATTGTGATAGATTGTTATCACCTCTTGGCTAATATTTTATTAAAATTTTTGTATCAATATTCATTAGAATTACCAGTTTATAGTTTTCTTTTTTTACGTTGACTTTCCCTGGTTTAGGTATTAAGAACATTTTTGTGTTATTGAAGGCATTTTGTAAACAGCTTATATAAGATTATATAAACAGATTATATAACATTGGAATTAATTATTCTCTGAATATTTGATGAAATTCACTTGGGAATCTATTTGGTCTTCTGTTTTTTCCTTTGGGAATTTATTTATGGCTTGTGTAGTTTCTTTTTCTGAGAATAGGTTGTTTTCATTCTCTCTTTCTTGTTCTATTAATCTGAGGATTTTATATTTTTGTGAATATTCATTTATTTCACTTAAGTTACTAGTTGTATTGATATAGTTGGACAAAATCGTTTCCAATAATACTCTTTATTTCTTTTTCATTTATTGTGAATTAGCCTTTTTCATGTTTAATACTGTAACTTAGTTTTTCATCTTTCTTCTTTTTACTCAAACTAGCCGATGGATTTATGTTTACTTTTTAAAATCAGCTTTTAATTTTATTTAATAGTTGTTTTTTTTTGCTTCTAATTTCATGAATTTCTTCTTTGCTTTTCCTTGGTCTTCCTTGGTTTTTTTTTAATTTGTTGCTTTTCTCTTTTTTTTAGTTTGATGCCCACTTTGTTGATCTATTTTTTCCCCTTTTTTGTTCACAAAAGTGCTTAGAGATGTAAATTTTCCCATAATGACTGCTTGGAATGGATCCCGACATATTTGGGATGTTGTCTCATCGCTGTCATTATCTTTATTGAAATTATCTATTGTTTCTGTGATTTGTTTTTTACCCATTCATTCATTAAGATTGTTGTTCAGTCTCCAGTTGATTTTAAATGCTTTTTCAGTGGCCTTTGTTTTAATACAAATTTATTTCATTGTTGCTAGTAAGGAATGTATTTACTATTTCTGCATTTGCTTGTAAGATTTTTGCATCTTCACATGGGACCAGTTTCTGTAAAGGTGCCATGCATATACAGTAGAGAAATGTGTATACTCCTTTCCACTCCAATCAGCAGTCATTGGAAAACTATCCTATCTAACTTTTTAAAAGTTGTATTCAGGTCTTTAGTTTATTTCTTATTATTTGTTGGTTAGATTTATTCAGAGCTGAAAGCAGCTTAGATAGTTGTGGTCCCTCACTAGTATAATTTTACTGTCTTTCTCCTTGTAATTTATTCAGCTTTTTCTTTAAATGTTTAGATGCTATGTCCTTTGGAGCATATATGTTAAGTACTGAATTTTTTTGCAAAATGTAGTTTTTCTGTTTATCTCTTTTCATTGGGCCCATTTTTGTCTTGTCTGAAATTATAATGACTACATTTGCTTTTTTGAGTTCATCTAAGGCATAATATATTTTGCTCCAACTCCTTGTTTTAACTGTGGCAGCCTTTCTGTTTTGGGAGTTTTTCTTGTAACAACAAACTGTTAGAGTCTGCTTTCTCATCCACTCTGCTGTCCTCTCCCATTTTAGAGGTGAAATCATCCTTTTCACATTCACAGCTATGATAGCTAATTGTGAATTCCCATCCATCCTTTTGTCTTACATTTTATTTTCTCTCTATTCTCCAGTAAAACTAGTTAATAAAACTCTTTGCTTTCCTTTCTCTTTGCTAAAGTGTTTTTGCCTTTCTTTCCTTGCAACCTCCTCTTCATGATTCCATTTCCAACCTTGAAGTTTATTTTACTTATTGCTAATCCCACTTCCCATCCTTGTGTATTCCCTTTCCCTTCTCCCTGTTCCTTCTACCCTGTTGAGTTGATTGTGTTTCTGTACTAAACCCTTTGTGGGGTATGTGTGTGTGTGTGTGTGTGTGTGTGTGTGTGTTCTGCCCTCTTATCACCAGTTTAGATGAAATGGAAGTTCAAGGAACATCTGTTCCCCCCACACCTTTCAAGTTTACATAGATTTCTAATTGTGCATCCCAGTCATGTGAAATAAGTTCCCCATCCTTCTTCTTATTTTCTTTAGTGTGTCCTTTTCCCTCCATCTCTTTTCTTTCTTCTTTTAGCATCATTAAAACATCACACAATCATTTCTAGATTTTTTTATCTTATTTGACTACCCCTGATGAGAGGGTTTTAGGACCCTTTTATAACTCCTCCTTCCATTGGAATTTAAATAGTTCTTTCTCATAAAGTCCTTTTCAATTATTCTTTTATATTTACCCTTTTATTTTTCTCTGGACTTATGGTTTTGGTTTTGTTTTCATTTCAGAATTCCTATTCAGCTCTGACTATTCCATGAGGAGTGTTGAAAAGCCCTCTTTTTCATTGACAATACATTTTTTTCCTTTTAGAGTTGTACTCAGTTTTACTGAGTAACTTACTCTTGGTTGTAGACCTGTATCTTTTACCTTTTGGAATTTTGAGTTCCAGATTCCCCTCTCTTTTATGGTGGTAGCTGGTAAATCTTTTGTGATCCTGATTGTGGTTGCTTGGCGCATTAATTTTTTCTTTCTGGCTGCTTCACCTTGAGAGTATTTCCTTCTCTCAGATCCTTTTTTTTCTCAGTTAGACAAAAGTTGGGCCCCTTTCTTTGCCCTTTGCTCTTCCTTTATAGGGGATGCTGAGGTTCTCCACTACAAACTTTCAAGGTCCAACTTATTGGGAACCCCTTTCTTGGAAGGGGAAGAGAAAAGAGAGACCTTTTCTTTAATCTGTTGCTAAATCTGAGATTGCCCCTCTTCTGGGGGAATGGACCTACTTGAGGTCTTTTCCTGGAATAGGGAGGGTTAGAAGTAGGGAAGGGGTATTTTTTGTTTACCTCACAATTCTAAGGCTCTTTTCTTGCACAACCAGCCCACTTCTCCCTCTCCCTTTTTTTTTCTTCTAAAAATAAGGACTGGCCCCTACTGGGGCTTTTTACTTTAGGTCAAAGTCTTTGACTGTCACTTTCACTTTTGTCCCTCAGAAGTTCCATATGATTTGTCAAAGGCGAAAAGACCTAGCTGGTGGCACAGTGGATAAAGTACTAGGTCTGGAGGCAGAAAGACCTGAGCTCAAATATGGCCTCAGACACTTGTGTGACCCTGAGCAAGTCACTTAAATCTCTGTTTTCTCTCAGTTTTCTCTCCTGTAAAATGAGGAAAATAATGGCATCTATTTCCAAGGGTTGTTGTGGAGATCAAATGAGATAATATTGTAAAGCACTTACCACAGTGGTCTTTTTGTTTCTCCTCTCTCCTTTCCTCTCAGAATTAAGTATTAAGAAAATAATAATAATTTTTTAAAAAGGAAGCTGGAGGGAGACTTTAAATTCCCTTTAAGCTAGAGAATGTGATAGAAAGCATTGAAGCAGCCTTCTAGAACAGAGACTTTAAAGGTCAATGTCTAAGGTGGTTCCGAGTCACCCAGAGGCTTCCTCTTCAGGAGCCCACCACACTGTGTCCATGCACTTTACCAACTACTGTGGAGATCTATACAGAGACAGTAGCACTGCTCTTATGCTCAAAGAGCTAATGTTCTTGAAAAGCTAAGCCACTTTCTGAAGTTCCTGTGTAACTCATTTATTTTGATTTGGGGCTTATAACTCTGGTGAAGGAGATATTTACATTGCATTAGTGACCTCTGGCATTGCTTATATGACGTTGAGCAAGGTGCTTCATGGCCATGGGCCTCAGTTTCTTCATCTGTTAAATGAGATTAGGTGGTCTCTGAGGTTCATCCCAATCTGAGATCTATGATCCCATATTCCTAATTTGATTAACTAATCACACAAAGTATTGGGATACCAACTTTGGTAAAATTGTACCTTTTCATGGTACAGTTTATCTACTTGAATGCCATATTATTTATCTATGAAGGACAGAATGGCCTAGTAGGCTAAACCATAGAGTCAGAAAGACCAGTGTTGGACTCTTGTCTCTGACCCATTCTAGTTGCGATTGTGGGTAAATCTCTGAGATGCTGGTCTCCAGAATTGTCTGATCCTGAACACTTATTAATGAAAATTTTTGAGCTCCCTCATATATTTTTACAAATTTATATGTGATATACATGTGCTACTATCTTAAAAATTACATTTATAAAACTTATATAAAAAATAGGAATAGGGACACCTGGGCAGCTGCTACTGTGGTTGCCTCAGTAGGTTATAACTGTCTGGAGGGTAACTGGCCCATGCTCAGAAGGGGAGAGGTTGGGAGTTTGCATAGTGTGGAGGAATTGGAAGCATAGGAGGAATGTAGGAGGATAAGTACAGGCATGGTTGTACTGGAGACAAACCCCATGGTTAACTCTTGTGAGGATGAGATGCAACCCGCCTTCCCATTCTGTAACTGGGTAGCTGGGTAGTGCAGTGGATAGAGTGCTGGACCTGAAGTCAGGAAGACTTGAGTTTAAATTTGACTTCAGACCCTTACTAGATGTGTGATCCTGGGCAATCACTTAACCTCTGCTTGTCACATTTCCTCAATGGTAAAATGGGGATAATAATAGCCCCTACCAGCATTGGCCCTAGAGTCGAGAGGACCTGAGTTCAAAGCCAGCTGTGTGACTCTGGGCAAGTCACTTAACCCCAATTGCCTGGTCAAAAAAAAAATAGTCTCTACCCCTCAGGGTTGTTTTGAGGATTAAATGAGATAATATTTGCAAAGCACTTAGCATAATACCTGGCACATAGTAGGCATTATGCAAGTCCTTCTCTTTCTTTTTCTTCTGATTGATTGACCTGCATTCCTTGAGGTTGGACCACATTCCTTGAGGTTGGACCACATTCCCCTCTTTATAGGTCACTTCTTTAAGAATATAAGTTAGAAATGAGTCGCTGACCTTCATTAGTGAAAGGAATTTCCTAAAGTAGTAAAATCTAGTATAGGACAAGTTTATTAAGATAATACTTTGAAACTTTGAGTGATTTGTGATTTCAGAGATGTGGGTACTCCTTCCATTGAGATGTAACACAATCTCTCCGTACTTTCTCATGCTGTGAGTGACTCGTGGCTTTCTTTTAATCATAAATTCTTCATAGAGGATCTACTCAATGTATTGGGCAGCTAGGTGGTGCAGTGGATAGAGCACTAGTGCAGGAGTCAGGAGGATCTGAGTTCAAACTTCACCTCAGACACTTGACACTCACTAGCTGTGTGACCTTGGGCAAGTCACTTAACCCCAATTGCCTCATCCTGGCTCATCTCCAGTCATCCTGATGAATATCTGGTCACTGGATTCAGATGGCTCTGGAGGAGAAGTGAGGCTGGTGACCTGCACAGTCCTCCCTCACTCAAAATAAAGTCAAGTGCAAGTCATGTCATTATTTCTCTGATGGCATTGAAGGACGAACACACACACACACACACACACACACACACACTCAGTGAATTAGAAACTGTTATCGATGAGTTGTTTTCAGGCCTATCTAACTCATCATGACCCCTTTGGCGTCTTCTTGGCAAAGATGCTAGAGTGGTTTGCCATTTCCTCCTCCGGCTTGTTTTACAGATGAAGAAATGGAAGCAAATAGACTTACATAGCTAGTAAATGTCTGAGGCCAGATTTAAACTCAGGAAAATATGTCTTCCTGGCTCTAGGCACGGCACTCTCTCCACCATGCCACCTACCAGCACACTAGAGAGCATTCATTTGTTCTTTTTTATATATCAAGGTATCTCAGTGTGACAGCTTGGATTGCCCATCTGGTGCCTCTCATTCTTGCTGTACATTCACCTAGCTGGCTCAGTCAATCAATAACAATTTATAAAGCGCCCATTACGTATCAGGCGCTGTCCTTGGTGCTGGACAGAGTGCTGTGCCTGCAATCTGGAAGATCTGAGCTCCAGTTTGGCCTCACTGGTGGGGTGATTCTGGGCAAGTCACTTAACCTCTGCCTTCCTCCTGTATCTGTAGCCTTCCTTTCTCATCCGTAAAAGAGACATAATGATAGCACTTACCTCTCAGGGTTGATGTGTGGAATCAAAAGAGTTAATCATTATAAAGGGCTTTGAAAACTGAAGCGTTAAATCAATTCCATTTATTATTATTATTCACAGACATTATAAAGGGCATTTTTAAATTTGTTTTTTTACCTGCAAGTTATACTTGCATGCTTTGGAACCTGCTGCAGGCCACTTTGCACCTTGTCACTTCCCTTGGAATTGTCTGTAATTTTCTTTCTTTTAAGATTATCATAGCCCACGATTTTCTCTTCTTTGGCACCATCAGAAAAAAAATCTGTATTTGGAGATAAGCATTTGAAATAGCAAGTGGTTTGACATCATTAAAAGCAAAGCTCATTTTCCCTGCTGCAATCCAGCCTGATCTCCTCCTGCTCCATTTGGAGCCTAGCTCAGGACTGTAAGCACCAACTAACTCTAGCACTTGCCTGAGGGAGACAAATTGATGGATTCATTCCAGCAGCTGCATCCCACCTTCCCCAAACACCAACAACCGCTGCCCCGCCCCCCTCAATGTGTCAGAATCTGGGCAGTTGCATTTTTCAGCCTCCTTGTGTTTGTTCCAAATTTTAAATGTTAAGTCAATAAATCTTTGAGTCAAAGGCCAAAGATGATGAATGGTATTGGGACCGCTCAGAGTCCGTATCATTGAGGAGCCCGTTTACTCATGAATATGTTCTGTACAGGGATGCATGTAATTAGAAGGAATCAACAGACACTGGGAAAATACAATTGGCTACAAATATAAATATCCTGCCAGATTTAAGGCATTCCCCAGGGCTCCAGGTTCAGTTGATCCCTAAGATGCTGGAGGTGCACCTTTAAGCATCCGTAGCTAGGAATGGAGGCGGGAGTGGGCGGGGAGTAAGGCAGGGAGTGATGGAGAGAAGCCTGAAGAGAAAGCCAGGAAACATGGATAGGTAGAGTGGGTGCCTCCTACTCCTGCCTCTGTCCTGCTGCCTGCTCATGCTAACCTGTAAGTCCATTCCTGGGGCCTAGTATAACTTACTAGCCCTTTAAAGTTAATTGTGATTTAAATTAAAACTTTGTGGCATATTAACTCAGCACATATTTTTGAATTTCCCCCAAACTTTAAACATTTAACATACCTTCAAGTAATTAGGAACACCTCTCTTAATTAGATACCACGGACCCAATTAGCTATAAAAGTTAACTGAGTGATGGAGGGTAGAGTGGGTTTGTTTCTTGGATGAAGAAATATAGAAGACTATCCTGGGACTGGTTTTGTAACCACTCATTTTAGTTATTAGCATATTAGTCATATTAGTTATTAGCATTTAAGGAAATCTGATGCGAAAAAATATGCTAATTAAAGCAGTTTAGTGTGGTCGGGGGATTGGCGATATATGCATTTTCTAGTTTTCTTTAAATGTAATTGTCCCGGTGTACACATTCCAGCTGACTTAGCCCTTCTCCTCTTCCTATATTCGCAGCCCCCTCCACCCCCATAATTAAGGCTGAGGACTGCACAGTGTGTTGGAACACTGCCACCATACGGTGGAGCTCTGCCAATCCCAGGGCTGCGGATGCCTACACGCTGGAGTACTGCCGGCAGCATTCCCCGGAGGGAGAGGGGCTCAGGTAAGTCCAGCCCTCCCTGCACCAAGGACACGTCCCAGAGAAAGGGTGGCATCGTGTGAACATCCATTCATTTGTGTCTGTGGGAGAAACAGAGAAACTTCCCCAAGATGCTGAGCATGGAGCCCCCATGCCGCTATTTCCATTTATGCCAGCAGAAAAAGGGGGGTGAAAAACCTTCCCTTTAAACCTGCTGAGCTAATTAAACTATCCCCTGGATTTACAACTGGAAAAAACTTTAACAGAGCGGCACTGCATCAATGAACTCAAAGTTTTTAATGAAACACAGGTTTGAATGCAGACTAACAATCCCCTTGTAGGGAAAATAAATATCGTTTTAATAAAATTGAACGTTCTTTTGGGAAGTATTTAACTTGAGTCATGGGAAAGATTCTTGCATATTTCCTGTACTTTTTATTAACTAGTGCAGGAGAATTACCACCTGGCTCCAGATTCTAATCATACATTTATGCCTAGATGTAAATCTGTATGTCTATTTGTATGCATCTGTGATATAAGGAACTAATTACAAATAGATTCTTCTAGGCATATACATCTGACTTCTACATAGAGAACGACAAATCTTAAAATATTTTCTTCCAGGAAGAAAATCTTCCTGTGCAACTCTCTTAACATTAAAATTTTAAAAACTTCAACCTCATCTCATGTAGTACCTATGTATCTAGTAGATACTTGATGAGTATGAACTGATCAACTGAGGTTATTTTTTCCCTTTTTATGAGGAATATATCTCCATGCCTTATAATTAATATGCAGAACATTTTTAGCAATAGCTTAAAAAAACCTATGTATTTTTCAAATATTCTATTAGAATTATGGCAGCAAGGTAATAAAGGTAAGCAACTACGTGTGAAGGAAAACAGATTTTTGTATTTTGATGATTTGTTATTTATGAGAAGGCTCATCGGTCATCAGTGTGGAGAGCTCCCATGAGGAAACATTTTCTTGCAATGGAATGTTGAGTGACTTTCTCAGAACTACATAGCTAGGGTAAGCTGCAAAATGGGTTGAGACCCAGCTTATCTAGATATCCACTATGCTCTACTGCTTATCTGAAATAATAATTATTTAAAAGATAAAAATTTATTTCGTTTCATCCTAAGATGATTGGAGGAAGCTAGATGGTACAATGGATAGAGTGCTTGGACCTGGAACCTGGAAGACCTGAATTCAAATCCAGCTTCAGATGCTAACTGCCCGTGTGACCTTTGGCAAGTCGCTTAAACCCTGTTTGCCTCAGTTTTCTCAACTGTCAAATGGGAATGAGAGCAGCACCTTCCTCCTAGGGTTGTTGTGAGGATCTAATGAGATAATACTTTGTAGAAATATGTATAAATATTATTGTTGTTGTTATCAGTAATTGCTATGCTGATGAAATATCAGAGTGCTATAGATGACAGAGGGCTGACCTCAGGGCCAGGAAGAACTGAATTCAAGTCTTATGCGTAATGGCTGTGTGTCTCTGCCTCCTGCCCCTGCTCCTCTGGACCCTCCTGGCTTCAGAGTGGTTATCAGGAGTAACTGTTGCTGTTTCCCTCCCAGCCTGAGGTCTTTCTTTTCTTTGTCCCATTAAAGGGGCCGTCCCCTGGCTACCTCTTAAACAGGCCTATTCAATGAATGGGCGTTACCTCACCCAGACTGAGTATCCGAATAGACCTTGGCCTAAAGGGCCCAAGGCTTCCATTGCATCCTGTCATCCTGATGAATATCTGGTCACTGGATTCAGATGGCTCTGGAGGAGAAGTGAGGCTGGTGACCTGCACAGCCCTCCCTCACTCAGAACAAAGTCAAGTGCAAGTCATGTCATCATTTCTCTGATGGCATGGTCTTCTTCAGGAAAGAAGGACAAACGCAACCCAGTGTGTCTCTGGGCAAGCAATCCTTTAAAATTACGCATTGCCAAGAATGTGCTGACCAACCTGGTAGAGAAGAGCAGCTACGTAGCACAGTGAGCAGATTATCAGACTTGGAGTCAAGAACACTCATCTTCCTGAGTTCTAATCAGGCCTCAGGCACTTATTAGCTGTGTGACCCTGGGCAAGTGACTTAACCCTGTTTGTCTCAGTTTCCTCAATTGTACAATGAGCTGGAGAAGGAAATAGCAAACCACTCCAGTATCTTTGTCAAGAAAATCTCAAGTAGTTTCATGAAGAGTTGAATATGACTGAAAACACTGAAAAACGACAAATACTGGCAGAGCAAGTTCCTCACTTGACATTCCCTGTACCAACCACAGGTTCAGGCCCTATCCCCTACACTGATAAATACTGGGAAACTTTACCTTTTTTTAAGGGCTATTGCGAAGAACAATTTTAATACTAACTGTCGAATGTGGAGATATATTACTGGAAAGAGAGAAAAAATTACTTTCGTTGATCAATTCACTCTTATTAAGTGTTTTCTAGGCACATGGGACCTACATGAAGTTAGGTTGAGAGTTTTCTGTTTTATTTTTTCTTAAAATGGAGCTTGTGTGCGTGTGTGTGTGTGTGTGTGTGTGTGTGTGTGTGTGTGTGTTCATGGCAAAGGGAATAGAGAGCCAGTCTCAGAGTAGGGAAGATGTAGTTTCAAATCCCATCTCTGATGCACACTGTCTGTGTGACCCTGGGCAAATCATTTTTAAGAAAATGCTAATCTACGTTTGCAGAAATTACCTTACTGGAAGCTCCCTGCGTGAATGAAATCAGAAGTCTAGTCTCATAATATTGCATTTGAATAAGGAGTGCCCCCAAAAGGCTTTTGGAACACTACGTTGTATACAAATGTATATTTGCACAAATATAGTACAAATATACGTATATTTATGTATACATATGTATATAATATATTAATAAACATGTTTCAAGTGCTTCCCGTGTGCCAGGCACTGTGCTAAGCACCGGGGATACAAAAAGGGGCAAAAGACAGTCCCTGCCCTCAGGGAGCTCACAATCTAATACATATTTATTTAATTTAAGCAACATAGGGGAGTTGAAAGCTCACTGGATTTGGTTGGAATCTCAGTTACGTTACTTATCACCAGTATGGGGACCTTAGGCAAATACTTTTCTCTCTTTGGACCTCCATTTTTTCCCTTGTAATATGACGTGGTTGAATTTGATCATCTCTAAGATTACTTCTAGCTCTGAATCCTGTGATCCTAAGCCCTTAATTATCTTGAGCCTGATTAATTAGTTGCAATATATAGAGTGTTATAGCATTTCATGTTACAAATAGAAATAATATCTTTGATTTGGTCAAGTAGCGACCCATTTATGACTTAGTGGACATGTCCCAAAGAATTGTTTGATGCACCTAGGGATGAAGTAATTTGCTGAAAATCTTACATCAAAGGCAGGATTTGAACCCATATCTTTCAGGTTCCAGGCTCCAATCCCAGCATTCTACTCAATATAACAAAATGTCTCAATTCATCATAAGAAGCAATAATTATGGTTGGTTTCAACAGTGCAGTTATGCTCGGCAAAATGATAATCAAGCGATCGGGGGTGGCAATTTGAAGGAGCTAAGGAACAGTGTTGGGGTAGGGCAGAGGTACAGTATAGTAAACCAGGACAAGGGGCATCAGTACTCAAGTGAAGGTGAAAACTGCTAGCAGTGTTAGGGAGACCTGAAATTCGCTTCCGGGATGATCCTGTGTTGCTATGGAAACTATCAATCAGGACTGAAAGAGTCTTAGGGCAACCACCTGTATCTACCACTCTGGGGCCAAATCTCTGAAAAATTCCTAGGGGAACAGAATTGAGACTGGAGGATGGGAGGGACAAGCCCTCGTGGGGCAGCTGGGTTATTTAGAGATGTTACTGGGAGGTATCTGTAGTCCCTTGCTAGTATTTTTGCTCAAGTTATATTGGCCAGGTTGGTCAACACCCACATGGGACAAAGTCCAGAAAACATTCCTGTCATTAGACCATGCCAATATGCAGTCTGGGGTAAAATTTGGGATTCCAAAATGCAGAACGAGGAAGCCCAAAGCACGAGACAGAACAGAGGGTCATCAGAGAGAAAATAAAGCAAGCCAGCTTTACTGAGGGGAAATGTAATAAGAAGGACAGTCAGGGATGATGGAAACAGGTCAGGTTCACTAGAGCTCAATGGAAGGGAATATCAAAATGTAGCAAAGTCAAGGGAGTGTGTATAGGGTTCTTATGTGAGTTGAGCAGAACCCAGTATTAGAAGGAGGCACTAGGGAACCTGGATCTAGGTCAAGGTTTGGGGACCAGTGCTGTTTTATGCTAATGCTCCAGTCTTGGTTCTGAACACAAAGTATGCGCACTTTGTACTGCATGTGCCCTCTTGCACCAGAAGGAAAAAGGGTTTTATTGCCATCACTGTAGGCCTGTCTTTGCCTTGGTGACTGAAGGGAATTGAGACTTTTCCTGTGACTTTTTCCTTTAGTGAAGGTGGGGAGGCTGTTGAGGTCCTTATAGATAGACAAACAAATGAACAGATAGGTAGGCAGATGGATGGATAGATGGATGGATGGATGGATGGATGGATGGATGGATAGATAGATAGATAGGTAGATAGATAAATAGATAGATAGATAGATAGATAGATAGATAGATAGATTGTTTATTAAGTGCTTACTAAGTGGTAGACACTGTGCTGAGTAAGCCCTGAGGATGCAAATATAATCAAATAACAGACTTGCCTGTATCTTATAATATAATGGAGAAAGAACATGCAAAGTGTGTGTGTGCGTGTGTGTGTGTGTGTGTGTGTGTATGTGTGTATTAGGAAATGGGGAGTGGGAGAACCCAGTGGGAGAAGGATGGTTAGATTAAAGATTAAAGATTAATGACAGCAACGTGTGGAAATGTATTAATGTAATAAAAAATACATGAAAGAAAAACAAAAAGTTCAAAAGGACAATTCTGTTGTTACCGTGTTAAGAGAATATATACTTAAAAAAACCAAGCTTGCTGTTTGTAGCAGACGTTCACTGTTGCACGAACAAGCTTCTTTTTTGTATTTTACTTCCTGGAATGTTTGTTGATAATCGTGAAGTTCATAATAAAAAACTAAAGCAACACCTTGCTGAGATCTAGGAGCCCCTCTATGAGACTCCAAATTAAGACATGGTCAAGAGGGGGCTCTTGGACTGATCTCTCAGCTCTGAGATAGGAATGTGACCTTCCTGGTTTGGGTACACAATAAAAACATTAGAAATCCTCAGGAAACCTCTGAGAAACACTTGTTAAAACAGAATTTTACATGATCCATCTGCAAATCTGCTATCGTGAAGAAGCATCATTGGCATAGTTGAGAGAGAGCCAGTCCTTCGGTCAACACTGCCTCGGTTGGCTTCCTACCTCTGACATACTGGCTGTGTGGCCTTGGGTCAGTCACTATACCACCTGGGAGCCTGGGCTACCCTATACGCCTACCAATTGCATTGTTAGAGGGAGGTCTGCCCCCTGGAGTTCTCCATACCAATGAAATCACAGACAAACATGGCTGGCTTTAAGGGTCTACTAGGACTTTCAGAAGTCATTATTTATACTCTAAGTTACTTAATTAGAATAAATGGTCAATCTTCATTTTAATTTTTGAAGACTTTGCTCATTTATACACTTTCTTTTCTTAAAAAAACATTTCAATTAATAAACATTTATTTTCTTTCCCTCTCTTTTCCTCCCCAGAATGGAAAAAAAATGTAAAACAAAGCCCTTTTGACAAATGTGCATCATCAGCAAAACCAATTCCCACAATGGTCACATCTCAAAAAATATGCCTCATTTTACATCTTGAGAATGGGCATACTTTCTTTTGTGCATATAAAGTGAAAAGATGAACAGCCATGTAAATTCATAGTAATTGATAAACAATTTAATCCCATTCATTAAGCATTTATGAAGCACCTACTATATTTCTCCCTCAAGGAGTCTGGAGTCTATCAGGGGGAAGAAAACAAGAACAAGGATGAGTAAATCCAAAATATATGGAAAATAAAAATCAAATTTTTTTACAGGGTGAGATGAGGAAGTCTGGAGGAATGAGGAAAGACCTCTTTAGCAAATGGCAAACCTAGAGATTCTAAAAAACAGGGGCAAGATACCAGGATCTTTTGATCTGGAGACTTGATATACTCTGGCAAGCGGTAGCAGTGATAGGGGCCCTGCCTGGAGTCAGGAAGACCTATCTCCTGAATTCAAATTTGGCCTCAAACACTAGCTACGTGACCCTGGGCAAGTCACTTAATCCTGTTGATCTCAGTTTCCTCATCTGTAAAATAAGTTGGAGAAGGAAATGGCAAACCTCTCTAGTACCTTTGCCAAGAAAACCTCAAATGGAATCATGAAGAGTCAGACAGAGCTAAAATGAGTGGACAACACATACTCCAGCAAAGTGAGAGATAAAGGGAAATTTTCATGATGAATCTGTTTGCCCTTTTTACTTCTTTCTAAAAGACAAATGGCATTTCAGTGACATTCTGGAAAACTGACAGCCCTAGGGAGTATGGTGTATCTCACCCTGTTAGCTCAGTGCTTCCCGCCTGGTCCCCAGGTCCCTGGGGTTTGATAATGAGTGCAATTTTGATCTTATGTAACTAATCAAGCGATGCAGCCTTTCCCACCTCTCCCTTTCCCCCATTAATTCCATGAATGCAAGTCTGCAAGTAGCACTTGACAAATGACGTCTCTACTTATCCATGTGGTAAACTGTTGAAAATCAAGATAATTATATTATATTGTAACCTATCCATGAAAGCAATAAGCCCACAGGTCTTCCAGATATGGTCTTATAGTCAAGTATTTTCCTTGGAGCTAGTGAAAGTTTAATTTGGCTTTGTACTTACATGCTCAAGGGGCGGCGGGGGTGGAGAGGGGGAGCTCACCCGTGTCCGACAAATAGAAAAGGATAATGAATTAGTTATGTTTTAGCACTTGTATAGTTCCAGGGGGTTTTATGAGGCTGTAAATTTTTCATAGTAACGGGTAAAACAAGTTTAGTCTATTTTCTCCCTCAGATACTGTTCCATCTTGGGGTGTTTAAGTTTCAGTATAGTATTGAGACCAGTCTCTTCTCATTATGAGCAGGGACTATGGCCAAGCTCAGCTTTAGTAGCTTAAGGGTCTAGACATGATGGGGAAGGGCAGAGATTCTTAGGAAATACTTTTTTATTTATTTATAGGCTTATAGCATAGCTCTTGTTGGGGTGTGGTTCTATGATCCAGTGCCTTTCAGCTGAACTCAGGGACAATCATATCAATCTCTACCCCTTTCTACTACTGGTTCACCTCTGTATTCATTCTCTCTCTCTGTCTCTGTCTCTGTCTCTGTCTCTGTCTCTGTCTCTGTCTCTCCTCTCTCTCTCTCTCTCTCTCTCTCTCTCTCTCTCTCTCTCTCTCTCTCTCTCTCTCTCTCCTCTCTCTCTCTCTCTCTCTCTCTCTCTCTCTCTCTCCTCTCTCTCTCTCTCTCTCTCTCTCTCTCTCTCTCTCCATTGATCTCCATCTCTCTGTTTCTTTGTCTTGTCTCTGTCTCTATATCCCTATATCTGTCTCTCTCCTTTTTCTCTCTCTCTTTCTCTTTCTTTCTCTCCCTCTCTCTCCCTTCTCTTTCTCTCCTCCTGTCTCCCCTTATCTCTCTGTGTGTCTCTCTGTCTCTGTCCCTCTCTCTTTCTCTCAGCAGTCACAGACAGACAGTGTAGACACTCTGGAACAATCTCAGAAATTCAAAAATGGCAGAAACTTGTTTTCTGTAATTGGCTTGGATCCTGCCCCAGAGTAAAACCAGGGAAATCTCCTATATGGTGGATTTTCCTGCCTTTTCCCTCTCTTAATATCATACTTTAATTTCAAAGTGTTTTAAACAAAATTACTGTTAATGGCCATGTAATTTATTAGCAATATTGATTAACGAGCATTATAAAACTTTAGGGAGGGCTACAATTAGGGTCCCCTCTTTATTCCCAGCTAATCTGGGGCATGGTTGTTGAAGAAAAGAATTTATTTTTAAACTATGTGCCAAAATTTTTCCTAGTAATTTATAGTGGGAAAACCAAAGAGAAGAGGGAGTTATTGATTGGCTCCTGACTGCACAAACTTTCACAACAGCTGCTTTGGCCTGGTTTCAGCTCCACTCTATTCCAGCCACCTGCCTGGGTTCTCCCCCCTCTCTCTAGGGTCTACATGCTCATTCACTTATATCTCATTCTTGCTTCTTTGTCTTCCCTTCCTGGCTCCCCAAATCTTGGGCATAATTAATTTCCTTAAGTCTATTAGACTCCCATTTTAAAAAATGAATATTAAAAATTGTTTTTACATGTAATTGGGAAAAAATAAAATATATATATATTTTAAAAAGTCTGTTGAACTCCCAAACTGAGTTCTCTTGAATGCCCATGAGCAGCCTAGTCCAGGGATCATCCTGGGAAGGTCCTCTAGAGGCTCTGTGATCCTGGGGAAGTTTTGTAAAACCTCTACTAGCTGAGTCTACAATTATATGTCTAGACCTGAAAGGGACGTTAAAGGTCATCTAATCCAATTTTATATAGGTAAGGAAACTGAGGCCCCCAAAGGTTAAGTGAATCGCCCAACGTTACCCAGGCAATAAGCCTTCCTTCCTCTCTCTCAGTTGAATTGGGTGTCCAAAGGGACCTAGAATTTGTGAGGTGTTCTTAGCCTCCAGAATGTACAGTAAGAACCAAGTGAGCTTTTATCATCAGTGGTTCAGGCAACCTTCTAAGTTTAGTACTGGCTTGAGAAGTCTGAAAAGAAAGGAAAGGAGAAGAAAAGGAGAAAGAGTGAATGGTTCCCTCCCCCTCCCCCAAGGAGATGTAGATCTCTGTCTCCTCCATGGGGATACTGATTTGTACCATTAATAAGGAAAGAACGACTTTATCATCAGCCTCGTTCTGGATTCCTGGTTATTGTAGCCACTGGAGAGTCTGCTTTAAGCCAAAAGAAGTTGATTTACCTCTAATATTGGGGGGTTCTGACATACTGTGCTCCAAAACCCCATAACTAGTGGCAGAAATAGCAATTCACTCTCTTTCACAATCCACATGTGTGTGAATACATCTCTGTATGCCTTTTAGATCAGGTCCCCGAAATTGGCCTCCTGGGATTTTGCAGTGGGCGAGAGTGACAATCCCTTGCTTACCTCGCGTGGGTTCTGGGAGCTCCACCTCACCCTTTCATACTTTTCTTTGAATGCTTTTCCCAGGTCGGGTGGGCTCAAAATACTTAAAAAAAAATTCCCCCCACTCTGCTGTTTTCTCAGCTGTTCTATCTCTCTTGGGTGGAGAGAAGTCAGCAGAGCTGGGGGCGGAGGATGGAAAGCTGAGAGAAATACAACTCCGTCACTAGCTGTGTGGGCTGGCTGCGAAGGGAGAAAGTATGGATCCAGTGACAGATCTGGGAGACTCAATAAGCCAAAAATGATTTGGGAGCAAATTTCCCCCAAGCCAACCTCCTCCCTGAGTCAGAGAGGCCATAATGATCATCCCTGCGGTGTGAGCTTTCATGCTGCTGGCTGGGTAGGGTAGGAATGCCGCTGTCTGTCACAGTGGGGCCTGCCATGCTGGGACACCTGCAGCTCCATCTGTACGGAAAAGCATGAGCAAGTAGGAGTTCTGAAATGAATTTGGTGCCCAAGCAGGAGTGAATTCCCATTTCCAGCCTTTGCCCTCCTCCCTTTTTTTTTTCTTTCTACATAAAGCTGAATAAAGCTCTGGGCTGACTAAGAGTCAGAAATCAATCAACTCTTGTGTAGGATGCATGGCTGTCATGCAATCCTGGATAATCAAAGAAATACCCAATTTTGCTTCATATAGTTTACTGAAGAAAGTAAATCCACTGTCCCTCAGTTTCCACATCTGTAAAGTGGGTATCTGATGTCTGAGTGCCTAACAAGTGGGTGGGAGGATTAGTGGCCTTATTTCACCAAAGTACTTAGAACCACTTAGAGCAGGTGCCATCGATATGTTCTCATCCTGAATTATGAGATGCCTGTTTCAGTGGGTCTTTGAGTTTTGGTAGAACTCTTTTTTTTTTCCAAGAAAGAGCTTAGACCAAATGACGTTGAGAGGACTAGCTTTCAGTCCGTCCTTCATAACCCTTTCTTTCTCTAAGCCCATTTTCTCTGACTCCTTTGATGTCTTCCTTTAGCATTTATACCTTAGGGATCATCCAACCCCATTTCATCCATTGTAAAACGTGTCCAAGGTCACAAGGTGCTGCTTATCTCTCTCATGTGACGCTCCCTCTTACACATCCTTGCCTTGCCATGTATCATCTTCCATGACTGAAATGCTCTTTCTTCTTGTCTCTGGTTCGGAATGTTGGCTACGCTCCAAAGCTCAGCTCACATATTCCCTTCTACATGAGGCCCTTCCTCATCTCCCTCCCACAAAGTAGCCTTGTATTTATTTTGTGTATGTTCTCAGGAGTACATTGTATATGCGTGAGTACGTTATCTCCCTGTATAGAATGTAATCTCTTTGAGGGCAGGGAATATGTCACTTTTGTCTTTGTATTCGAGCAGTCTCTGATATGTATAAATTTGATGCTTAATGACTGATTGAAATAGAACTTAAACCCAGGCTTCCTGACCTGTCTTCTGATAGTTCCATTATGCCAAGAGGTCTTCAGCTTTTTTGTGTGTCATGGACCCTTTGGTGGTCTGATGAAACCTAAAGACCTCTTTGCAGAATAATCTCCTTAAATGCATAAAATAAATTACACAGAATTACAGGGGAAATCAATTATGTTAGAGATCTAATTTTATGAAAATAATGTAATTAAAATTATATAAAAATAAGAATATAAAGTGAAGTCAGAAAAGTTAAAATTAAATATAAATATATTTTATGTAAAACAAAATCTAGAATATAATCTATGTATAATATTACATAAGTATATAACATTAATAATGAATAATAATGTTAATATATCAATAAATATAATATGGTATGTCTTAAAATCAAGCTTATAGACCGTAGGTGGAGAACTTCTAGATCATGGTGCCTTCAAACTTTGATTTAATCAGCATATGCTTACCCCATGTCTCCCCTCACCCTTCCATCTGCTTAAATTTTTTCTAAGGGAAAAGAGGCAAAGCATAAAAAATAAAAAGATAACAAAATAAAGAGGAACCAAATCCCAGGGGCAGTGCATTCAGTCCAGTCGCCTGCACTTTCTGTGTCTGTGGCTGCTGTTGGGTCATTTCATTCATGACCCCATTTGGCTTTCTTGGCAAAGATGCTGCAGTGGTCTGCCATTTCCTTCTCCAGCTCATTTTACAAATGAGGAAACTGAGGCAAACAGGGTTAAGTGACTTGCCCAGAGTCCCATAGCTAGTAAGTGTCTGAGGCTTGATTTGCACTCAGGTTCTCCTACCTCTAGGGCTAGCACTCTATTCCGTGCCACCTAGCTGCCCCAATACTACACAACAAACTGACATTCTAGAACATGACCCCACATCTGTGAGAAGACCTCAGCCATCCCAGAGACATTCCATTAGGTTAGTGTTTTTGTTGGCTTCCTCTAGCCTCCCATTCTGATGACTTCTAACGGCATAGAGGTGACCCTAAGTTCTCAGATGAGGGAGGAAGCATGCTCTGACACCTCTTTTTAGGATGGGGAAGGCATCAAGGGGAGGCCCCGTGACAGCCTCTGCCTATTGTCCAGGCTTCTCACCAGACGGGCTACAGCGGAATGGCTGCTTTGGCCACAGAAGCTCACAAGGCATGTTTCTCAAGGCAGTACTGAGTGTCCTGAACCCCTCTGGCAATCTGTTGAATCCTATATTGAACCCTTCTAAGGATAATATTTTAGATATTTTAAGTTAAATACTTTACAAAGTATAAAATAAGATAGGATTACCAAGGAAACCGATGACGTTGAAATGGTTATCCAATTTTTTTTAAGTTCGTTGACTCTAAATTAAGCTAGTGGGGCCTCGAGACACTGAAATATGTCCGTCTGATAAGGGAGGGGAGAAACCGTATTCAATTACATGTGCTGTGTTTTACAATGGCTCAGGATAGACATGGCACAAAGATTTTCAAAAGCAAGAGGTCAAAACAGACCTATCTATGTAGATCCCACAGTTAACTGTGAAATTCCACAAGCACTTCACTGAGCCCAGGTTTTTTAGAGATTAGAGGCAGGGTGGTCGGATGGGTAGAGAGTGGGCCTTGAATCTTAGAAGACCTGGATTTAAGGCTGACTTCTGAATCATAGTGTCTGTGTGACTCTGGGTAAGTCACTTAACTTCTCAGTGTTCTAGGACAGAGTTGTCAAGTACAAGGTCCGTATATGGCCCAAAACATTCCTAAGAGCTGCCAAGTCAGATTAAAATATAATTAAGAAATATTTAGCAACATAAATAAAAATGCAATAAAACAGATAATATTATATTTTAAAACTAAGTCGATATGTGCCCTTAAGTTATCCTTATGTTATGGACCACTTTAATACCACTGTTCCAGACAACTCTCTCAGACTTTGAGTTACTGAGAAGTTACCAACCTGCACTGGTAGAGGGAGGTCTTTATTCCAAAGAAATCAAAGGCCTCGTTCCTTTGTAGAGGGAGTGGCACATAATGACCATTAGGCTTTATCATGTCTTTATCATGTATTTTTCCCATCTTCTCCTTTAGCTTATAAGCATATTGGATGGGTACCTATTGGATGGGAAACCTACAGTTTCCTTTGTTTTCCCCAAGAGATTTTATCACTATTTTGTTTTTGACTGGCTAACTAACTGTGGGCCGTGCCAACAGGAATGCCAGGGATAGCCAACTGGCTATTGATTTAAAAAGCAGTTCTATTTAGTTACCTGCTGTACAGTGAAAGGTGACTCAGTTCCATAGGTTGTTTATGGAGGACAGAACCCAACTCTCTCAGTGTGAGTTATGCTGTTGGCCTTGTATGGATAAAAAGGTAGTTAAGGAAACTTTAAAAAATGTCTTTTGCATCTTGGTAGAAACCAGAACCTGCACGGACTGACTTCAGGATACACCTAAGCTCTTGTGGCTTTTCCCCCACTCAGGACAAAAATCTCAAAGTTCCAAAAGGACTTTAAGGATTGATAGAAAAACAGTTCCAAAGTGACCACACAAGGTCATGCTTCTAGGCCTGCAATATGGGCTTTAAGAGCAGTAGACACTCATGAGGGCAGCCAGGTGGCACACTGGATAAAGTGCCAGCCTTGGAGTCAGGAAGACCTGAGTTCAAATCAGACCTCAGACACTTACTAGCTGTGTGATCCCTTTTTGTCTCAGTTTCCTCACCTGAAAAATGAGCTGGAGAAGGAAATGGCAAACCACTCCAGTATCTTTGTCCAGAAAACTCCAGATGGGGTTGTGAAGAGTTGGACAGGACTGAACAACAAAAGCATAGAAAGTTCCTCATCTTGTGGAGCTAAAATCTGCCTCTCTAGAGTCTCTATACATTGGTTCTACTTCATCCCTCTGAAGCAGCAGAGAATAAATACATTTATTTAGGAAGGAGCATGGTATAAAAGCTAGAGGAAGGCCTTGGAGTTAACTAGACCTGTTTGACCAGGCAGGTTTCTAAGAGTCTAAGTTGCAGGGGGTGGGTTGCTTGTGTGGGTGTTAACCTCCATTGGTTAAGGGCGGCTTCCAATGCCAGTGAAGAGAGAGTTTCCCCATACAAAAGAAACCATAAATCTAAAACGCTCTTCTATGAAACTCTTTGTCTCATTTGTTCCTCAGTTCCGTGGGTGTGTCACTGATGACACCCTAGGTAATTCCATTAGGTCTGCAGCTTTGAATCCTAATAGTAAAGTGAGCATAGAGAGTTGGGTTCAGGTGGGAATATCCCAAGTTGGGGGGTAGGAAGAGGTTCTGCTTTCTTTTTAAATCCCAGTGTGAGGAAGAGTGCGGTGCCTCAGATTCACATATGGCCATCTGGAGCGCTGGTCCCCCATGTCTGGAGTTCTCATTCAGTTAACACAAAAAGCAATGACTGTTGATGGGAAGACTTTGATTGACATCAAATCCCTTTTTTTTTTTTTGAGTTGAAAACCATGGAAACAAACCTTTGTTTCGGAGTCTAACTCCCTCTGTGCTGTGTGCTTGCAGAGATGTTGGGTGTGTAAACAAAACAGCATGTTGAATGCCTTCTGTTTTCATGCCTAGTGCTTTGATATCAGAGACTAAATAGAAGCATTGACGATACAGTGAAGTCCTAGTGACTTCCATATTTCATCCTCTTTCGTGTTTCTTATTTTTAGCAGATAATGAGTTAGGACTTGGCATTTAGCTGTTTTGATTGAACTTCTCTTCACGGAAGTCACTGGACTCATAAGCACACCCTACACTAGGAAAATTTTGTTTCCTACTTAAGACTGAAAATGAAGGGGCAGCCTGTAGAACTTTGGGGCAGAGGAGAGTTGAGTTTGAGTACTTCTTTGCTACATATTGGTTATATGACCATAAGCAAGTCACAACCTCTCAGGGCTTGGGAAACTATAAAGATTATATGTTGCAGAGAAGGCATCTTTGTCTGCATTGGGAGTTTCCTTATTGAAGTTTCATAAACCCATGAAATGATAAGTTTGATTCAAATAATGAGAAAGAGTTAGGCATGACAGTGATCACCTGCATTATCTGCTCTTGGGGAGACTGAAGTTGGTATTTTGCTTAAGCTGGGGAATTCTGAGCTATATGAGGACTAAAGCTGACTGGGTGTCTGCAAAAGTCCAGGACCAACATGGTGAGCCCTGGGCAGCAGTAGACCATCTAAGGAAGGGTGAACCCATCCAAGCAGGAAATAGAGCAGGTCAAAGCTTCTGTGTGGATCAAAACTGTACTAGCAGTCACTATATTTCCAGTCTGGACAAGATAAGGAGACCTAGTCTAAAAAAAATTGAGGGACAGGATTTACTCTACTCACCATCTCGATCTTTCCTCATGCTGAGACATAGCAGAAAGCAGACTGTATTCTTGTTCTGAACGCAGTCATGCTTTAGTTCCCCTTAGTGAATGTCAGATGAATCTTTTGCCAATGAGCATACAAGCTCCAGTATGAAGAATTCTGTTTTGGGAGGTCCTGACAGCATCCAAAGTTACTCTTGACTGAACCTGCCTAAATCTAGCTACAGTAGAGTTCTTCTGACCATATGCATCTTCTTTGACCTTGAACACGTCACAACCTTTCTGAGCCCACTCATCTGTGAAAGGAGGGGAGTAATCCTTTTTTTTTTACTACCTATTCCAATGTGTTATTGTGAGTATCAACACATATCCCATACATTGCACTTGGAGACACACTGAAACTTCACGGCACTAAAATGTGTGTGTTTCTAGTGCCTTGTTTCATTATTATTGCCATTATTTTTTACGATTAGGAATTATTTATTATTTTATGTCTAAGTAAGTGGTCATCATATCAGAAGCCAAGAAGATTCATGGAAACAGGTTTTGAGAAAGAATGTTGTTCAAAGCAAAATTTGCTCTTAGCAGGAAAGGAGAACTTTCACAACCAAACACATAATATAAATCTGTTAATCTAGTCATTTAAATATGAAGAGAATTGGGGTCAGAGAATTCTTTTTAAAAATGTAAGGAAAATATACAGAAATTCAGGTCAAACACAGTGACTTTTCTAAGCAAAGGGGAGCTAGCTATTGGTAACTGTTATTACTGTTTCTGCTTATTAGGTTAAATCACCATGTATTTTATAGTAGTTTTAAATCTATAAACATACTAAAATATAACTCTCTGAATAATCTTCAACAATACTTAGCCATTTGAGTTCAAGAACTGCATCCTCCAATCAAAGGGATATGCTTTATTCTTTGCTTAAGTGAAATATAATTAATTGCTGTTGAACCCATGACTCAGTTTCATTCATTCTTGGTGTATCTAAAGATAGAGTGCTCTCCTGGTCATGAGGCAGGGCCTAAAATAGCACCCAATAAAATCTGAGACATATGTATTAACCTTTCCAAGAATGAGGCACTGAACATCAACCACTCAAATAGATCCTGGCTTCTTTCACCCCTTATTCTGTTACACACGATGACTTTTTAGTCTTCTAAGTCAGTGCTCTCTACTCTTCTTTGATCACATACTCTTATCAATTAAGTTTTTTAATGTGAATTTCTACTCTATGAGTATTTACTTATTTATAAATTACATAGTGTATAAATATATTAATAACCATATACTTTATAAAACTTACACAAAACTTGAAATCTAAAAAGGATAAGCTAAAGATGAAATGATTTGTGATCCTAGAAGCAATAGGGAGTCACTGGAGTTTACTGCGTAGGGGAGTGATATTGTCAGACTTGTACTTTAGGAAAATTAATTTGGCACCTGTGTGGAGGATAGGTTGAAAATGAGGGAAAATTGAAAGAGGGTGAGCCATCAAGAAACTCTGACTTTAGTCCAAGGGAGAGGCAGGGGCTTGAACTGGGGTCTGTTAGAACTTAGAGAAAGGGCAGAGGTGAAAGATGTTGTGAAGGTAGAATCCATATTTGGCAACTGACTGGATGGGGGAGGGGAGAGAATGAGAGCCCAGAATGATCCTCAAGATGACAGGGAGAATTTTAATTTAGGTTGCTAGAAGAACAGTGATGCCTTCTATAGGAATAGGGAAATTTGAAAGAGTTGGGGTTGGGGGGGAAGATAATGTAAAAGGATCTGTGAACTGCCCATCCATTCCCACTACTGTGCAACTCACTCTGTTACACTTAAAAGTCAAAAATGAAAAACCCACTAAGGGGATGTGTTAAAGCAATAAGCTGATATTGGGGACAGAGTGTGTGTACCCTGGGAGCAGGGGAACATTGCCTGTACAGCTGCTGGTGCCAGTGCCTGGTGGCAGTCAGGTTAAAATTTCCCTGAGAGATCTCTGCCTCAGAGCAGGAAAGAAGGTAGGGGCTTGCACAGGTATGAATGACTAGTGAGGGGGAGAAGAGATGGTGATAGTGATAGACACAATGGATGAAGGTGGCTTAGAGTTTTGCAGGAGGCAGACGCCATGACTGGTTGTTATTGGGATGGTTGAATTCAACCTGATTGTTTATCCCTTAGGGTCATTTTACAGTCCACTGGAGATTCAGGGCTCTAATTTTAGAGACCACTATTCTAAAATAGAGTTTTCTGCTTTCCTCTATACGTTTACTTAAACTTTTATACAGGGCAGGGGTTCTTAACCTTCTTTGCGTATGATAGACCACTTTGGCAGTCTGATAAAACTTGTAGATCTCTTCTTAAAATACTGTTTTTAAATGCATAAAATAGGATTATTTTATTATTATTAAATAATAATTTATTAAATAAATTAAATAATAAATTTATTATTATTTAACACAGGATTACAAAGAAAACCAATTATAGTGATATATAATTCTCAAAATATTAAAAAAAACAACCAAGTTTGCAAACAGCAAGTTAAGAGCCCCATACTAAACCACATAGTATGGCTTCTCTTTGGACAAACTGAGCAAAATGCACTTGCTCATAACTGTATAAATAGCCAGAGCAAGGATTTCAGAGCAGCCCAAAAAAGTAGAAAACATGAAGAGGGAAAAGCACATTATTGTGATGCGGTTCATGAAACCCTAAGGAATAACAAAGAAAACTTGTAGAATTGGGGGTGTTAGCTAAGTTCATTAGTGATAAGATAATTGGTCATTCTTCAAGCCCCCAAGCCTCCATTCTTTCCCCCCCATTTTTCTTGCATTTAAATAACTAGATTAGCAGCTTTGTATTATTTGCTTAGTTGCTAAACTTCTCCTTTCTTGTTAGAAGCAAATTTGCTTTGAACATATTGCTCTTCCTAAAAACCTGTTTCCATGAATCTTCTTGGCCTTTGACAAGATGACCGCTAACTCAGTCATGACCCATCTTGATTTTGGTTGAAGTTCAAGTCTATTAAGTATAAAGTATCCTCTTAGTCCAAAAGGATCCTCCAAGATCAAAGGAAATTGAAATCCTAGAGAAAATAAATGTGTTCTTGGAAGATCACTAGACTTCCAAATTGATTTCCCTTATAATTCAAAAACACCTTTGCTGGTTCTCCTCAAAATGATGTTCCGGAAGACATTTTGAACAGTGACATAAATCCATAGAAGGAGAAAAAATTTTAAAGAAAAAATAAAGCCTAGTGGACAAGCCCTGATCATTGTGCAGATTCTAGTGCTCTCTGGTGGGACAACAATGAAAAATCACCTTCTGAGATAAAACACGGAGTAATGCCTTACTATTCCTACTTTAACCAATCAACCAGTCCCTTATCTTCCAAGTGCACAAAATCCAGATGTCCAGCAGTGCTCCCCTCTGGAATTGGTACATTGATAAGGAAGAGTCCAACCACAATCCTTCTGCCTTGGAGATGGCTCCAAAAATTATAGATTTGGAACTCAGGAGACTTTGGAGTTCACCCCTGTGACTCCAAAAGTATGACTTTCCCCACTGTAGCATGAGGTTTTATTGCCATTCAGTTCACTGATTTGAAAGTTCAGAAAGGGAAATGGATAAAGAGAACTCAGTGATAAGATTGGTATCTTAGGAGAGAGATTAAGATGTCTCAACTGTGTCATAAAAAAGAACAAAAAAGGGTACTTGTTTCTCCATAAGGTTTGATTAGTGATTGAGTATTGGATCTTATTGCTAAAATCTGTTTATTTGTGTTTGCTTTATACTTAGATCTTACTCTGGAATTAAAGGATTTCAGTTAAAAGTTAACCTGCAGCCCAATGATAACTACTTTTTCTATGCAAAAGCTGTCAATGCTTTTGGGACAAGTGAGCAGAGTGAAGCTGCCCTCATTTCCACCAGAGGTAAAGTATCCCTTTCTGAAATTGACTAACTTTTCTTTTGTTGTGGTTGTTTTCATCTAAATTGAGATTCCCAAGCATTCCCATTTTCTCCTGTAGCTCTCTTAATTTACCATTAGAGGGCACTATGGGCTCCTAGCTACAAATGCACTGTTCATTCTTTCCCTACCTACCATCCAAGAAAAATCTGTGCTCTCAAAGGGAGAATAGGACTCCCCGGTAGCTCTCTGGATTGTGCTGGTGGCTGATACTTGAAATAGCATTGGGTTAGAAAGAGCTTTAGGTCAGAGGTTTAATTCCTGTTTTTTCACTAATAAGCGATGTGACCTTGGGATGGTTATTAAGAGACATTAAGAATCACTTCTTTGGATTGTGGAATTGTTGGGTTATTCCAATATTATTCCATATTCCTATAAAAATGTAAAGAGCTTGCCCAGGAATGTTAACATACAAAGCCAATGGTTCCCATTAAGCTAGCCTACTTAAACACTATTGATATTTTTGAAGTAAATCTTTCTCTAAACACCAATGAGTTGCCAGATTTCTAGAGTAACAGAATCACACTTATATTAATATTTTCATTATAAATGAAATTTAAAAGCCCCCCACAAAGACGTGTCAGATAAGCAGATGGACAGTTCACAGATTCTCTTTGGAGAGGTGAATACAAAAGTTGGTGGAATTCGGTTTTTCCTTTAGCATTTTGTTTTTGCCCAAATACACGTAAAAACAGTTTTAACACTATTTTTTACAACTTTGAGTTCCAAATTCTCTCTCTTCCTCCCTCTCCACCCCTCCTCATTGAGAAGGCAAGCAATTCCAAATAGGTTATATAGACACAATCATAAAAAACATTTCCATGTCAGTCATGTTGTAAAAAGAAAACATAGATCCAAAAAACTCAAGAAAAATAAAAGAAAAAATATTCCTCAGTCTGTGTTCAGACACCATCGAAGACACCATCCATTTTCTCCTCTCTGGGGATGGATTGCCTTTTTCACCATAAGTCGTTCAGGGTTGTCTTGGATCTTTGTATTGCTGAGAACAGATAAGTCATTCACAGATCGTCATTGCACAATCTTGCTATTACTTTGTACACAGTATACTTCACTTTGCATCAGCTCAGGTAAGTCTTTCCAGGTTTTTCTGAGAGTATCCTGTTCACCATTTCTTATAGCGCAATAATATTCCATCACAATCACATACCACGATTTGTTCAGTCATTCCCTAATTCATGGGCTTCCCCTCAATTTCCAATTCTTTGCCACCAGAAAAGTGGTTATAAATATAATATATTTATAAATACTTATAAATACTGAGTATGGGCAAGGCCTGCTCCTGGTTTGCTGGGGTTTGGCCTATGCTTGCTCTGCTCTTACGCAGGTGTAACAGACCTTTCCTATTGACCTTCTAAGTTATCTTTGGCTGAAAAATTACTTCACCCCATCTTTTTGTGCATTCTGATGCTCCAGAAATTGTTTTATGTCATTATTTAAAGATTCGGGGAAAGCTCAGCTGAGTCATTGCCTTTTCTCTATCCTCTTGGCTTCACCTTCCAGAATCAGTTTTATAATGAACCTAAAGGCAACCAGAAAGATCATTTCATGGCACACTTGGTCACATTGTTTAAAAGTATGTACGAGGGTATGCAAACACATCACCATAACAATAACTGAAGTTTGTGTGGCAGCATCCGTTGCAAAGAATGAAGCAGAAAAATTCATTTTAAGAGCTTAAAAGATCCTTCAAATCAAAGTCATCATATGCCTCAATACTTCTTGACTTCAATGTAAAAGTGGGCCCAAGGAAAGATATTAAAAGTTAAAACTATTATCATTTCTTGTAAGCTAAGTCTAGAACCCAAACATGACCTTAGTTGGCAAACACTTGATCTTCTTGCCAAATGGAGAAAAATGGTAGCTAAACTCAACACTGGTTTCTAGTACAAGTTCATTTGCAAAATGTTATGAAAGAAGATGACAAAAGAGTCTGAATAATATTACTTTACAAAACAGCCAAAGACAGCTAAAGAAGTAAAATTCAATAAACTCTAGTGATTCTCTACTGCTGCTGGAATCAAAGATAAAATCCAACATTTGGCTGTTAAAGCCCTTTGTAGCCTGGCCCTTTTCTCAATTTTCAGTCTTCTCATACCTTACTTCCCTCTCTATTTTCTGTGATCAAGTGACACTGGCCTCTTTGCTGTCCACCTCCCCCCCAAAAATACTCCAGCTCTCAACTCTGCACATTTTCTTTTTTTTTTTTATTATTTGTACTTTTTGTAAATTTTTAATTCGTTTTAAACTTGAATACAAAATGGGAAGGAAAATTTAAAAAGAATGTCTCTATGTACACAGCAAAACATAAGAGAGGATTTAATATGAAGTAATAAATTTCCATTTCAAGAAACCTATATAATAAATACTCCATGGTATTTTCAAAGCTACCCAGCTTTTCTTTGCTTCATTTTGGGTTTCTTTTCTTCCCTGCTGTCCACTTTTTACTTTATTTTTTTTCCTCCCTTATACCCCTCCCTAAAGAAGACTGTAACTAAATGCAAATACACATCCACATATAGATACCCATAAACACACACACACACACACATACATACACATATACATATACATACTGATACACATTTATGTAATACCATACTATGTATATTTCTACTTGTCACCTCTTTCTCTGGAGGTGGATAGCATCTTCCTTCACAGGTCTTTCAATGTCTTTTTAAAATCAACCAGCTCATCATTTCTTACATCACAGCAGTATTCCAATGCAATCATGTCCTATCTGAGAGATTCTCCATGGAAGTTCCCCCCTATTCCCAATTTTCTGTGTTCCTTCTGTTTTAGCTACATTGGTTTTATTTCTTTCTACAAGAAAATTTTAATTTAAAATAATTGAAATTGTCCATTTTATACTTGAACAGGGCTCTCACTTTATAATATACTTTAAGGTATGCTACTGGTGCATTTCCTTCCTTTCCAGCTTTGCACATTTTCAATAGCTATCTCGTATGCCTAGAACGCTCTCCCTCCTCATCACTCCTCCCAGCTTCTCTACCTTTCTGCAAGTCTTAGGGAAAGTCCCACATTCTACAAGAAGCC
This sequence comes from Notamacropus eugenii, assembly GCF_028372415.1. Taxonomy (NCBI): domain Eukaryota; kingdom Metazoa; phylum Chordata; class Mammalia; order Diprotodontia; family Macropodidae; genus Notamacropus; species Notamacropus eugenii. Next base: position 473,821,588 of record NC_092875.1, read on the forward strand.
TTTTCTGATCTTCCATAATGCTAATGTCTTCCCTTTGACATTATCTCTCACTTGTCCTATATGTATTTGGCTTGTACGTAGTTGTTTACATGTTGTCTCCCCCATTAGACTATGAGCTCCTTGAGAGCAAGGGCTGTTTACATCCTTTATATCCCCAGCACTTAGTCCAGTGCCTGACGTGTAGTAGGTACTTAACAAATGCTTCTGGATTTGACAACAAGGCTACACAGAATTTCTGTAAAATGTAGTCACCTCTGATCATCTTAAGTGCAGTTATAGATGAAACTGAAAAGAGCAATAAATGAATGTGAAACGGAATAGATCTGCTGATATTTCTACGGTGACCTATTTCCCTCTGTGTCAGTGATGGAATCCAAACATCTGGCTTCTAGCCATCTGTATTACGTAATGAACTGAAAGTGGTTCTTCAAAAGCCGTAAGGGAAAGAAACTGAGCTTGACCAAATACATACAGAAGACATCCCTGTTGGAGACAACTTAATTTTAAAAATACACAGGAATATATTTTTCAGATATTTTAAAGAGATTTCTAAAGAATTGGAAAGGTCATACATGTAACATTTACCCACTACTTCCACCAAAGGCAACTGAGAAAACATCCGTGACTATTCACCCATATGTCTACTCTCTCATCTCTCTAAAACTTTTCTGAGAAGAGTTCATTCACACACCAAGGGTATCCTTGATGAAAATGCAAGAAGAAAACAGGCAAGTTCTTATAGATAATCCTCTACTGCATATCAATATTCAGAGCTGTCTGATGCTGTAAAGAATTTAAGCTATTTCTATTTTTTTAATTTCAGAAAAGCATTTGGTGCAGTAAAACTAAAACTATTCTTAAAGGTTCTATTGAAACAAAGTATTTACTATGCCTGTATAACAATCTATGACATACTATGGTAGAGATAACTTTGCTCAAGGAATCCCGGAGTATCCGTATCAAGTAAGACATTAGCTCCCCTACGGCGTTTGCCAGTATCACAGAAGGTAGGCCAGCCCTGTGCATTGTCCCAGTAGAATGATTCCCTGTCAGTGGTATGATTCCCTAAATGCTCCTATTTGTTGTACTAATTATGTAGTACTAATACTAATTATGAACAAAATTATGGCACTAATTATGTTGAATCTGGCAATGCTACAAATTCTGATCAGTGAAATCCATAGTCATTCAGAAGAATTGACCGAACAATGTCCACTAGTCTACAAAGTAAATAAAGCATGAATGCTGTTCATTGATCACATGAATTATAAGTCTAACACACTGAGTAGATCGTTGATATACATATAGCCTAGATAGAGCAACCAACTGACAAACATTTTGTAAACATCTACCATGTGCCAAACACTGAACTAGGCATTGGGAATATGAACTTAAAAAGTGAAACAACTTCTACTCTCAAGTATTCTATGTCCTATTGGATAACAGACAACACATACAAAAATATAAGTAGAAACAGTAGAAACATAAGGTAGTTAAAGAAATTTGGGAGGAAGGGGACTAACAGTTGGGGGAATCAGGAAAAGCTTAATAAAAAAGACTACTCTTGAACTGAATCTTGAGGAGGGATTCTAGGTAGTGGACATGAGGAGGGAGCACCTTCTGGGCACGGAGAAGAGCAGTGCAAAAGCATAGTTTTGAGCAATGGAGTGTGTGGGGAACAGAGAGGGTCAGTTTGGCTGAAGCGTAGAGTGCAGGAAAAGGAGTAACATAAAATGGGCCTAGAATGATCAGTTGGAGCCATGTTATTAAAGACTTGAAAAACTAAAAAGAGGAGTTTATATTTTATCCTAGGGATAAGCAAACAAACAAACAAATGGGGAGTCACTGGAATTTATGGAATAGGAATGTGACATGATCAGAGTGTTCTTAAAGAAAATCATTTTGGCAGCTGTGTGGAAGATGATTGTTCTGAGGAGGAACTTGAGGTAGTGAGAATAATTAGATCCAGGAGAGAGGGAGGGGTGTGCTGGAGCCAGCTCTAACCAGCTTGGACGGTGTGAGCGTTTACATCTCAGAAATAGGCAGCTACTACAAATCAGGCTTTGATTTACTGTTTTGTTGACTGCTTTAAGAAAGTATTAATAATGCAGATTAGACTTAAAAAACATGTATTCATGTTTTTCCACCAGGGATCCTGTTGGTTAAACATTTACCAGCATACTTCTGTATTGCTCTATAAATATTGTTTGAATTCAGCAGGACTGCTGAAGAAGGCTCAGGGAATAAAGTCTTCATCAGACTGGAGGCCTGGTGACTGTAGTTTAATAATAAAAATGATGATAATGATGATGATGAAGGTTACAAAGTCCTTTATATCCTCACAGGATCCAAGGTTAGAGGTGATGCTTGATGGCTCCAAATCATGGAACACCATGATCTCAGAACAATAAAAATTACAGGTGTCCTGAAAAGCAATGAAAAGACCCATTGGTAGACACAAGTAGACTGCAGCATGTTTCCAACGATGACTTACACATAAAAAAGCAGCATACAAGACATCATAAAAGATTTATATGCCAGAAAGGCTGCCAGAAGTCTCTCTCAGTCCTTAGTCTTGGAGCTTTCCCTCTGAAATCATGCCAAGTCATCCTGTCTATATTGTGTTTGTATGTAGCTATTTGCATTTTGTCTCCCTCATTAGACTGAGCTCCTTGAAAGCCCCATGCGTGTTCCATGAGATGACCATTGTTACACATGAACTGTTTTTACTTTGATTACTTTATCATATTACATTCTTAGAATTAGATTGCCTTACTGTATTTTCTAGAGTATCTGGTATATCTGCAACTAATGGGATGTCCTCTGGATCAGCCATAGCAATGTTGCCAAGCCATGGTCAGTACCAAAATCATGTCATTAGAAATGATCATTTACAGAGGGGGCTATTCATCTCCTTTAAAGAAACTCCCATCATCACAGACACTGGAGCTGTCCAATATATGGGTGGCTTTTCTCACCCCAAATTTTACTCTTGCCACTGCCCAGCTGGTCACTCCTGGAAACCCTCTTCAGAAGCTCTATATCTATCTCAATGTCTTCTTTCAGAGAAGTAGAGAGCTACACTTTTCTAGTCGATGGTCCTAGGGTCAAAGTGATCCAGATTTTTCTCAGCTGTGATAGTGCTGTAATCTTCTTTTCTTAATTTGCAACAGGAACCAGATTTCTCCTATTGAGAGAGACTGCTCACCCTGCACTACAGATCTCTTCAGATGGGACAGTAATCCGCTTTACTGAGAGGAGGCGACTCACCGAGTAAGTACAATCCCAAGCAGGGAAAGTTCTGATGCCTCAGCTGTGGGACATTGATGGCATGTGTCAACCTAGTGCCAATTTTATGTTATCTAAAGTGTCCGTGTGGGAAGCAAAATACAGATGCACACACATGCATAAAACTGAGGTAGTTATACAGACATTTATGTAGCCAATACATTAAAAAAAAACGTTAATAGCTTACTATGTGCCAGACATTGTTCTAATTGCTGAACTAGAGCAACAGGAGCTTACATCTTACTGGGGGAGACAACCTGAACGTATATAAGCACATGGATAATATATACAAAATGAATCCAAGGTACTTTGGGTCGAATAAGATGTATGGATAGGCAATGTTTATCAGCAAACAACATATATAAACATGAATCTATCTATGTATATAGCTATGTAAAGTAGACCCAAACTATTTTGTACTCATTCTACATATATTGTGCATATAAAAATGGATGTAATCTAGTTTGGGTCTGTATTATATAGATATATGCAGAAAAGGTTATAAATACGTAATCCAAAAAGAAATCTAAAATACAACGTATACATAGTTTTTCATTTTCTTTGTTTTCCTTGCTTCTTCTTTTTGCAACATGGCTAACATGGAAATATTTTTGCGTGATTTCACCTCTATAATGGATATCATATTGCTTACCTTCTTGGTGGGTAGGGAAGGAGCTGGAGCGAGGGAGAGAAGTGGGAACTCAAGTCTTAAAAACTGCCTTAGAGAAATGATGAAATGTGAAGTCTAAAATAAAGCTTTTTTTCAAATAAAGATAAAGAAAGTTTCTCTCTAGTTTTAAAGTACATATTATTTATGTAATAGTGAATAAAAAGTTGTTTGGGTCTATATCAATAATATATTATTACATAGATAATTCTCATAGAGATTTATGCTGATTCTATAATCTGTGTACATGCCCGTATAAAGCAGACCCAAACTGTCTTGCATTCATTTTAGATAGATAAGTAAAGGATATGCACGTAAAATGAATTCCTTGAATGTATATGTAATTAACATATAGACAATGGATAATATAGATACAAATACGTATCAGATGCAATGAATGTAAATAGATGGATATATAGATAAACAGCACATAAAATTACTAGGCAGCCTGAGTCTGCTATATGTCCACAAGAGGAAGACTGTGAGGAATGAGGGGGAAAAATGTCTTGTACGTTCTCTTACTGCACAGGATTGCTGTGAGAATCTAATGAGACAATAGATTTGAAAACTGCAAAGCACTGAGGTATAAAATATTGCTATTTTCACTACCAAATCCATGCATTGACTGGGAACAGGTTATTATCATGGGACAGTCTGATAATGCTCTAACTATGACTAGTGGCAATATTTTATAGTAACTTAGCACAAGAAGATAGCTTGGTTGCTAAGGTTTTGTAAAACAGATTTCTTTAAGAAGTAGATGAGGTTATGAATAACATTCCATTATACTCCATTATTTGTATTAGCATCATTCACTATTCTAGCCAAAGCTTACTGTAAATTATAAAACCTGCTAGTGTGCCATTTGGTCAATCCCTCATCTGTATCATTATTCCCATAGAACTAAGTGACCCTTATAACATTGTCCTCTAACATCATAGTTATTGGAGTTTTATTTGCCTTGAGAATCAATTAATGATATTGGGCAGAGTGTGTCCAAGAATAATATATCAGAAAAGATGATGCAGTTTTTGGCCCAGGATAGAGGGGGATTTTCAGATAACGTTTTAGCTATGACCACTTCCCTCTAATAGTTCCACAAAGCAGGGGAACAAGATTTAGAAAATTCCAATTGCCTTCATCACTTTCTCACATGTAAAATTTGCAAAGGCAGAGAATGCTGCACAAATGGTAACATCACTGCAAGTAGAGAAGCTTCCTTGTTGCCTTAACTATTTTAAGAAGAAACTGAATGAGTCAACCACACTCGCTAACAACGAAGGAAGAGATGTCAGTGTTTGCTTCATATCAACCTTTTCTGTCGTAGAAGTAGCTTAAATGTGGCGATAGGAACTCTTCCTCGAGCATCATGGGAGGTCAGTGTATTTATCACTCAAGTGAAGTAATGATGCTCCCAGGAGTCCAGAGAGTCAACCAAAACTCTTTTGAAACCCAGTCTAAATCACAGAATAAAGAAAACCAGTTTTGTTATCCATACTCCACCTAATTAGGAATACATAAAACATATTGATACTTGCCATTAAATTAGGTGCCCACATGTTGATTTGGAGACAGTGGAACATATCTTTAAGGAGGGCTTCCTCTTTGGAGGAACCATCTGCTTCCTAGAAGGTTCACTGGATGACTTCTACCCCTATGATTCTGAAAGAGAACTTGCGTCCCATTTATGTTCCTGAATTGACTTTTGGCTGTTTAAAATAGAAATCCTTCCATTACTTGTCATCTTTTTCTTATATTAAATTTCGCTCAGTTCAATTCATATTAATTAAGTGCCTATTTGGTGTAAGACATTATGCTTTGAAAATATGTTCTAGCTCTTCTATCCCCAATGAAGGTGAACTATATGGTAAATGCACAAGAATGGAAAATGTATTTATAGAACAAGTATTGAGGATTTCAGAAAAACTCTGGACATTGGTCAAATAAATTTCTTGCATTACTGCAAGAAATGTTTTAGTCCATTTCTGGCAAATTGTAAGAAGTGGCCATCTAAAAAGAATAGCCAATTACAAATGTGAACATTCATGAGGTAAGCACACTGTAATCATTGTGCTGGGTGATTACTTTAATTGTACACATGTTACCTGCAGAACTCCATCTGTCCTGGGTGAGCAACTACCTGCCTGTGGCCAACACTACTGGGAAACCACAGTAACAGACTGTCCAGCGTATCGTCTCGGGATCTGCTCCAGTTCTAATATGCAGGGTGGTGCTCTGGGACAGGGCAACACTTCTTGGTATATGCACTGTTCCGAGCCACAGAGGTAAATTGAAATCCACATGTCTATAAGACAGTGTGTTTATGTGTATTATTATTTATGTATGGCACTTGAAAGGAGTATACACTCTCTTAAAGTGTGTAACAGTCACAAATTTGTTGTGGATGTCAGTTGGTTGGTGTTTAAAGCTTATTGATGTTTTCTGGTCTTGGAGAAATGTGCCAAGCTAGAACACTTTAGGTATTGTCTTAAATGAATGAATGAAAGAGTGAAAAATATTCACCAAACATTTATCATATGCCAAGCACTGGGATCAGCTCTGGGGATCTTGCTCTCAAGGAGTTTATGTTCTAGTGAGGGACACAAATATTGATAGAAGAATCGTGGCTCCAAAAGGGTATTATTGTCTGGAAAATCACAAAGAAGTGAGTGGAATAATGGAGCAGGGGCCTGATTGTAGTTCTCCTGGAAAGAGGTGGAAAGGGTTAAGGCAGGGCCTATATGGGGGGAAGAGAGGGAGTGCAGAAAATGACCAAGATCTGGGGTTTCTGTCAATGTGGGAAATAAATGATGAAAGAGCTCCCTGTCCTAATATAGGATGGATGACTCAGAGAGTCAGACAGCCAGGTAGCACAGTCAACAGAGCAATGGACCTGGAGTCAGGTAGGGCAGGAAGACCTAGGTTTAAATCCAGCCTCAGATATTTACTAGCTATGTGACCTGGGAAGGTCCATGAATCTCTGTCTGCCCTCAGTGTCTTCAGCTGTTAAATGGGGATAATAACAGAATCTAACTCAGGGTAGTTGGAAAGATCAAATGAGAAAACACAAGGAGAATGTTTTGCAACCCTTAAGGTGCTATTATTATTTTTTAGTTTTATTATTACAAGGCAAGGAACCCATACAGTTAGGAGGACTGGTAAGAGCTTTGTGCAAAAGCTATTCTTGAGGAAAAATCCAAATCTTGAAATGACTTCTTGAAATGAAATGACAATCCTCCCCATCTTTCAGGCCCATGTCAAGGTCCATCTCCTTCATAAATTTTTTCCAACAACTCTTGTTGTTGTTGCTGTTTGGTTGTGTCTGACACTTCATGACACCATGGCCCATAGCAGTCCAGGCCTTTCTATCCTCCGCTATTTTCTAGAATTCCGCCCAAGTTCTTGTTGCTATTACACTGTCTGTCTATCTTATTCTCTGCTGACCCCTTTTCCCCTTGCCTTCAATCATTGCCAACATCAGAGTCTTTTCCAGAATCTTGACTTCTCATTATGTTACCAAAATATTTAAGCTTAAGCTTCAGAATTTGACATTCCAGTGAATAGTTTAGATTAATTTCTTTAAGTATTGACTGATTTGATTTCCTTGACGTCCCAGGCACTCTCAAAAGTCTTCTCCAGCACCGTCATTTGAAAACATTGATTCTGCATCACTCAGCTTTCCTTATAGTCTAATTCTTACAGTCATATATTACTACTGAAAAAAAAAAACCACACCATATTTTTGACTACACAGACCTTTGTCAGCAAGGTGATGACTCTGCTTTTTAGTATGCTGTCCTGATTTGCCATAGCTTTCCTTCCAAGGAGTAAGCATCTTTTAATTTCATGGCTGAAGTCACCATCTGCAGTGATCTTTGAGCCCAATTATATGAAATCTGACACCACTTCCATTTCTTCTCCCTCTATTTGCCAGGAAGCAATGGGACCAGTTGCCAAGAACTCTAGCCTGCAATAACTTCTCTCCTTTCTACTATCCAAAACAAATCATATGTTTCACACGTTTGGGTACTTAATTGTGGACTACAGTCCAGGGGGTTCTCTTGAGTACCACTGTTACATTCAGTCTTGTACTGTCCTCTAATTGTTTTATGCATGTGAGTCTTTTCTCCCCTACTAAATTCCAAATTCTTTGGGGAAGACCCTAACATTAAGGGATTAAGAAAGATTTCCTGGAGAAGATGAAATTTTAGTTGATATTTGAGGGAAGCCAGGGAAGCCAGTAAGCTGAGATGAGGAGACAGAACATTCCAGGCATGGGGGATGACCAGAGACAATGCCCAGAACAGAGAGACAGAGGGTCTTGTTCAAAGCAGAAAGGAGGCCAGTGTCATTGGATGTGGTGGGGAATAAGGTATAAAAATACTGGATGGGGAGACTAGGTTAACACCAGAGGATTTATATTTGATCCTAGAAGTGATACAGAGCCACTGGGATTCATTGGGTATAGGGGTGACATTGCAGGACCTATGCTTTATGAAGTTACTGGCAGATGGATTGGAATGGGGAAGGACTTGAGGCAAGCAGACCCACCAGCAGCCTATTATAAGAGTCCAAGTTTGAGGTAATGAGAGCCTGCCCCACAGTGGTGGCAGTGTCAGAAGAGACCTATTTGAGAGATGTTGCAAGATGACAGCAACAGGCCTTAGCAACATATTTGTTAATGGGGAGGGGGATGAGAGAGAGGACTTGAGGATGACACCAATATTGCAAACCTGCAGGACTGGGAAGATGGTGTTGCCTTTGATAGTAATAGGAAAGTTGGGGACTGGGGAGGGAGGTAAGAGAAACCAACAATGAGTTCAGTTTTGAGCATGTTGAGTTTAAGATGTCTACTGGACATCCAGTCTAAGTTGTCTGAAAGGCAGTTGAAGGTATGAGATAGACAGTCAGCAGAAAGCTTAGGGTAGGACAGGCAGAATGAGAATTATCAGGGTAGAGATGATCATTAAATCCATGGGAACTGATGAAATCACCAAGTGAAATAATATAGAAGGAGAAGAGAAGAGAGTCCAGAACAGGACCTTATGGGACTCCTATAGTAAGAGGGCATGACTGGGATGAGGATCCAGCAAAGGACAATGAGAAGGAGCAATCTGGTAGGAGAAGTTGGAGAGAGCGGTGTTCCAAAAACCTAAAAAGAGGAGAAGATCAAGGAGAGGATGGTGAATAACTGTGTCAGAGGTTACAGGGAGGTCAAGAAGAATGAGGCCACTGGGTTGGACAATTAAGAGACAGTTGATAACTTTGGAGAGAACAGTTTCATTGGAAGCATGAGGTCAGAAGCTGAATTGTAAGGGATAGCAAAGAGAATGAGAGGAGAGAAAGTGGGCCTTTTCATAGAGTTTAGCCACAAAGGGCAGAAGACTATGGTTAGAAGGGGTAGAAGATTCAAGGGAGGGTTTCTTGAAGAGGAGGGAGACATGGGCATGTTTGTAGATAGAAGCCATTAGACAGGGAGAGACTGAAGATGGCTGGTAGAATGAAGATGACTGAGTGGATAGTGTCTTGGCGGACATGAGAGGGACTAGCCTCAGTGAGGAATAAGATCACTTTATCATATGAAACGGGGGTAGAAGATAGTGGCAGAAGGTATCTCAGTGATATGAGATGAGTAAGAGGAGAGAAGAGGAAGAGAATGGCCAGTGGCTCAATTCTTTCTTTAAAATATGAGGCAAGGATCAAAAATTGAGAATGTTAGGGGACGGAGAGGTTTGAAGAGGGATGAACTACTATGGAGAGTGAGAGAGTGAGGTGATAAGGGAAGTGTAAGTGGATTGTCTGGCCCAGAAGATTGTGAGGGCCCAGTTTAGTGCAACATAAATTTGTAGTGGATTCAGGCAGAATAGTTGTACGATTTTCCTTGCCTTCATTTGATAGTATCCATCACCAGCCTCACTTTCTCCTCCTGAGCCATCTGGATCCAGGGACTAGATATTCATCAGGATGACTGGAGAAGGCCTGGGATGCCATGGGAGACCTTGGTCTATTGAGGGTCTCACTTAGAGTGAGGTAACGCCCATTCAGTGAATGGGCCTCTTTAAGAAGTAAGCAGGGAATGTATCAGTAGAGAGATAGATAAGTTACAGTATATCTACAGCATATCACTAGAGAGATGGATAGATACACTGGAGAGATAGAGAGAAAGAAAGAGAAGTGCATGTTACACGAGTGTAGAGGTGAAGGCTGTGGATGGTGGGAGTCATCTCAGGTTGAAGCTTGACCCAGGGTAATCAGTGATATGATAAGGAGTTCAGGGACTTGAGATGAGGATAGTATAGAGTTGAACTGGTTCTCAAGGGATTGAGATGGGGAAAAGAGAGAGAAAGGCTTGTGGTAGGGAGATGGCCTGGGAGCAATCTGAGGGGTGATGGATTGGAAGTCACAGCGTGGAAGAAGAACAGAGCTCAGTAAGGGAAAGCAGGGAGAGGTAGAAAGCAATAGATTATGATCAGAGAAGAGGGTTTCAAAATTCGTGAACATGGAGTCGGTCCATTTGTGGGTAATGACAAAGTCAAGAACACAGCCATCTTTGTGTGTGACTATAGCAGGGTAGAGGAGTTGGTTGGTTGTTTTCCTTCATTCTCACAACCAAAGTGACTTCGCTAAGTTAGAGTCAAGTTACAGTGTGTCTGACTGTGACTGATCAGACCAAAACAAGTGTGGAATGTTCTACCACAGGTCTGGCACAAATAGTCCAAGTGAATATTTGGGGAGGATTTTCTAAACTTGTAAGTCTTGCATTTCTTTTAAGTCACTTTAATTCTACTTTGCTCAAAGAGTACAGCACCTTCTCTGATGTGGGCACGCCATACTGAGTGGTCCTGTAGCAGGGTCTCCCATGTCACACAATCAATTCCAAAGTTCTTAAGAGACCTTGAGAGTGTCATTGTATATTGCTTCTGACCACCATGTGAATGCTTGCCCTATGTGAGTTCTGCATAAAATAGTCTTTTTAGCAAGTGTACATTTTGCATTCAAACAACATGGCCAGCCTATCAGAGTTGCACTCTCTGAAGCAGTTTGAATGCTTGGCAGTTTAGTTTGAGAAAGGATCTCACTGTCCTGCCAGGCAATCTTCACAATCTTCCCAAGACAAATCAAATAGAAGTGATTCAGTTTCCTGGCATGGCATTGGTAGACTGTCTAGGTTTCACAGTCATACAACAATGAGGTCAGCAAATGGCTCTGTAGATCTTTAGTTTGATAGTCAGTCTAGGTCATGGAAAATGAATAGGCTGGACAACTAAGTGGTTAGGGCATTTGAGAAAGAGTGACCACGTAATTGAAATCCTCTAATATGAGAGGAGTTGAGGAGGAGAGAAAAATTGTGAGCCAGGTACTGAACTCAATTAGGAAGGTAGGGGAGTGATGTGGAGATCTTTAGACAACAGCGACCATGATACTGATTAGATGGTAGGTATGAATTGTGTGAAACTCAAAGGAGGAGAGTAGAGAGATACATAGAAGGTTTTCAAAAATAATTGTTACGTTGAATATTTGAATCTGGGAGGAATTAAAGATAACGCTGATATTAAGTGACTGGTTACTTTGGTGCTGTGGGATGATTGTGGTGTCAGAAGATCTGGATCTATCTCTATTACTTGTATCTGTGCTGTGTTAGGAAAATTACAACCTCTGTTGGCCTCAGTTTCTTCATCTGTAAAAAGAAGGGGTTTAACTAAATTACCTCTCATGTCCTTCCAACTCTAAAGCCCGTAACACCAACTACATCTAGATACCATTAGTGTGAATAATCCCATGAAGTGGTAGCATTATTTGAATTTATGCTATTCAAAATACAATCATATGGAACATATATTAACTGGTTCAGCCCAATGGGAATATGCAATGAAAATGTCTGAATGAAAATTTGAGCGATGGTCTACTTCACAGGCTTCCTTATTCACACGAATGGGGATCTAGCTATGTCTAGGAAAGTGATGACGTTATTGACAAGGCATTGTGAAATGGGATCAGTTTATGATGGAAAAATTGAGGATCAGCCAGGTTCACTAAACTGTAGTGTAGGAAAGGGGAAGATATATAATGGAACTGGAGAGATTGTTTGGAACTATGTTGTTAAGGCTTTAAAAACCAAACAGAAGAATTTACATTTTATCTCGGAGGCCATAGTTGAATTTTAGTGACCATAGCGCTAACACAGAAAAGGATCATAGATTTCTGGCTGGAAAAGACTTAAAGACCACTGAATCCAACCCCTTCATTTAACGGCTGGAGAAACAGTCAGAGAGAGGTTGATTTGCCCAGGGTCACATAGCTAGTAGGTGTCTGAGGGATGACAGGAACTTCAGTTCCAAGTCCAGCTTTCTCCCCACTGTACCACCTCACTGCCTCAGAAATCAGCTAGTCTCACCCTCTCATTTTATGGAATGAGCAAAGTCGACACTAGAGAGATGAAGTGACTGGTCCAAGATCATACACAGAGTAAACGGCCAAGCTGGAATTTGAACCCAGGCTCTTCAACTCCAAATCCAATGTTCTTTCTACTGCCGTGTCCTATCTCTCTCTAAAGAATGAAGCTGAGTAAAATTATTCACTTTTTCTTCAACAAACTTGAACAGAAATTCTTATGTAAATTATAAAACTGTAAAATTAATGCATTCCAGAGGAAGCAAGACGGCAGAACATTTTTTGATACATAGAAGCCTCCAAGGAGTTTTTTATTCAGAAGAATGACAATCAATGAATGCAGCAGCTGAAAGGTGTAGGCAGCTGGAAAAGAATGAGAATGTTGAAAAAAGTCAAAAGGTTGTAGGGGGTCATGTTGATTATTCTGAGATGGCCTTTTTACAGTAGGATGGAAAGGAATATTTAAAATCCTGGTCATTTGGGTTCATGTTGCATTAATATTTGAGCCCCTGGGAGGGTCCACTGAAATGCCTGGCGTGGCATTATGTGCTGGAGCATTCCTTTGTATTCCAGTTAATAGCTGGTAAGTTAATCAGGGTACATTATTTCCATAGCTCAGATTCATTTTCATTTTTATGCTCTCCATTATGTTTCATTTCAGGTATAAATTTTTCAGCAATGGCATGGTGAGCAACGTCCACGTGACTGAGCATGTGGTCAGAGTGGGCATTCTGCTAGACTACAGCAACCAGAGACTTTTATTCATAAATGCTGAGAGTGGGCAGCTGCTCTTCACCATCCGGCACAGATTCATGGGGCCCACTCACCCTGCCTTTGCCCTAGAGAAGCCTGGACAGTTCACCCTGCACCTCGGGAAAGAGCCACCAGATTTTTTGAGGCATAAATAATGATTTGCTTTCAAAGTAGTGTTATTTGGATGAGAAAGAATTCACATTTAAGGGGTCTGTTCTCATTTCTGTGAGCCTTCAGCACGTGTCCACACCTGTACCCACAGCTACTAATAACAGCATCACACATTATAGTAGTAACAGCACACACAGCACAATATTACCTTTCAGTTGTGTGGCCTTGTGTGAAAAGAAAGGTGAACAACCACTGCCCATTGAGTTATACATCGTGATGTAGACTCAAAATAAATTTCTAAAGGAAAAGATTGGGTTAGACCCGTGGGTCAAAATGGAGAGAGTTACATTCACACAAAAGAATTCGCTCTTCATCATTAAGGAAATAATTACCATGATGGACAGTGGTGGAGAAGGAAAGAGGGAGTGATGATGATCCACCACACAAATGAGTTGCTTCTCCCACTAGAAGAACATTTGACTCTTTCCACAGGGAAATAAAACATAACAACTTCCATGACATTTCACCATGAGACAATGAGTCCTACTCATGGAATAATATCTCTCATTCTGAAAATATGTTATCTGTTGTAAAGGTTATAATGAACTATTGTATAATATTGTATACTCTTATACATGAGTCCCTTTTCTCTCAGAATCAAAATGTAGAAACTGCTAAATTTTAGGAATCTGCTTTTCTATAAATAAATGGGTAGAAAAAATAAAATAAAAATGGTGGCCATGAAAACTTTATTATACAGACTGGATCATAGATCAATTTTTCTATATATCCTCTATATCAATTTGTCTTCTCAGGAACACCTGAGAAAAGCTGTATGGGCATTGTATTTCTAGGGACTGAGCTTCAATTAATTTTTTTAAAATATGAAAATGATACCACAAATTTTCCCAAAAAATAATTGTAATACCTCATAGATAAGATCAGCTATGAGAAAAAGAGGGAGCTTCTATGTTTACTTAGGTTATTGCTTTTCTCATTGGATATAGTTTTTAAGAGCTACCTTTCATCATTATGTCACAGTCATTTATGAAAAAAAATGACAAAAACAATCCTTTCCAGACCTCCCATACTGAATTCCTTCCCCATGTAACAAAGGAAAACAATCAACCAAACCCAACCCTCCCACCCCCACCCCCACACACATCTGGTTCAATGACTGCATCTGAAAATATATTCAACCTTCTGCTCTAGTATTCCCTGTGGTGTGCTGGAGCCAGATCAATCTGGCTCAAGAGAGTTGATTATTGAATTCTGAGTGTGAGCATTTGCACCTGGGAAATTGTCTAACACTAAATTGGAGCTTGATTTATTGTTATGGGTAATGTCTAGACTTAAGGAAGTTATGGGGAAAATATTAATGATACAGATTAAACTAAAAAGATATCCTGTGTACATTTTTTTTTGGAAAGCCAGTTGTTAAATATTTATCAGCACACCCCTCATAGTACTCTCCAGACACAACACTCTCAAAATCTTACTAAGAAATAAACTTAGAGTAGACAAATCTTGACATGCCTTTTAGGATAATATTGCTTTCATTTTTTAAAAAAATATATAAGTAAATACTTAGATCCCATTTTATGAACCTCTCTGTTAGAAGGGATCTCTCTGGTCCAACCTGGATATGAATAAGCATCCCTTTTCCAGCAACCCCAAGAAGGAATCCTCTAACCCTATCAGATGATCTCTTGGGAAGAAGACACTACTACCTCCTGGGACAGACCAATCCTCAATTGGCTACTCTAATTATCAGGATTTTTCTCCTACCTCAAGCTTAAACCTCTGTTGGTCACTTCCTCCCACTGTTCCTGGTTCTGCTTTTTGGGATAGAGTAGAACAAGCCTAATCTTTCTTCCAAATGGAAAGCACATCCATTTCTTGATTTCACTTATCCTGGTCCCCTTGTCTTCTGTTTTTCAGAATAAGCATTCCCAGTTTCTTCAACAGATAATCATGGAATGGTGTTCTGTCCTCTTATTACCCTGATCCTTTTCCTCTGGACTAGTTCCAGCTTGTCAATATTTCATCTAAGATGAAAGACCCAAATAGAGGACAGAAGCTATGACTTAATTATATAGGGAACTTTTGGAAAAGAAAGAAAGCTCTCTTTGCCAATTCAGGTCTGCAAAATATATATAGTGTTTGAAAAAAAATACATATGTGTGTAGTGTTTGAGAGCTGACTGGGACACCAAGAGATTAAGCAGTTTGTGCAAGATCACAGGGTCAGTATGTGTCTGGGAGAGGATTTGAGCCCTGATCTTCCTGGCTGTGAAGCCAGCTCTCTATTATACCATGCTGCCTCTAACCAAAATGCCCAGAATTCAACATACTACTCCAGATGTAGTCTGACCAGGTTTGGCCCATCTGCCAAAAAAAGTAGTTTACCAGGGTGTGGCGGCTGCGCATGGTGCAACTTCTTGGAGTCACAGGTGAGAGTTAGGTGGAAAAAAAGAGCCCCGAAAAGGGTTTGGCAGCCATCATGCCAAAGGTGCTGGTACTCCCTGAACACATCCTACACCCCATGGATGCAGCATTTGCAAACCTTTGCATTTAACAGACTATATGATTGTAAGGAGAAGAGACAGACAGGATGTGAGAGTGACAAAGGCAATGTGTGGTGCAGAGTGCTGGACTGATCATAGACCTATCCTTTCCAAGCTAAATATTTGCATTCATCAAAAGCGCCTCCCTCAAGGCAAAATGAGTACCAGAAGAATTAATGTCAACAGATTAGAGTGTTCTCTGAGCATGAACAGTTTGTTGATGATTTGGAGGGAAAGTTGAGCCAACACACAGTTGGCAACAATGGAGTAGAAAAGGAGTGGGCAGCTTTCAGAGAGTTGGTGTACAGCACTGCATTTGTTCATCTGAGTCAGAACACTTGCAAACACCAAGCCTGGTTTGATGAAAATGATGGGGAAATTCAGAAGCTGCTAAATGAAAAATCACAGGATTTACCAGCAGGATGGTTCATCCACCTCTAAGAAGGTAGCATTTAATTCCATCAAAAGTAAAGTACAAGCAAAGCTTAGAGAGATGCAGGATTCCTGGCTCAGTAAGAAGGCAGACGAAATCCAGTTTTATGCTGATAGTAACAATCCAAAGCGCTTTTATGATTCCCTGAAAGATATTTATGGACCAAAAACCTATGGTGCATCACAACTACTCAGCACTGAAGGAGACACATTGATTAGTGATAAGGACATGATCCTAGAGAGATGGGCTGAACACTTCCATAGTGTTCTCAACAGACCATCATCAATCAATGCGGAGGCCATTGACCATCTACCTCAGGTTGAAGTCAATCCCTCCTTAGCTGAACTTCCAACTGAAGAAGAGGTTTTGAAGGCCATTAGGCTCCTTTTATGTGGCAAAGCACCTGGTGCTGATTCTATTCCAGCTGAGATTTACAAGGTAGGGGGACCTTTGCTCATACAAAAGCTGACTGAAATTTTCCAGGTTATATGGCAAGAGGAGGTTATCCCCCAGGAGTTCAAGGATGCCCCCGCTGTCCATCTCTATAAGGGTAAAGGGAATAGATTGTCCTGTGACAATCACAAGGGGGTCTCTCTCTTAGTCACTGCTGGCAAAATTCTTACTAGAGTCTTCCTTAATAGGCTGATCCTTCACTTGGAAGATGGTCATATATCTGAGAGCCAGTGTGGCTTCAGAAAGGGCCAAGGAACAATTAATATGGTGTTTGCTGCCTGACAACTCCAGAAGAAATGCCAGGAACAGAACAGAGGTCTGTATGCAATGTTTGTAGATCTGACCAAGGCCTTTGACACTGCAAGTCATGAGGGCTTATGAAAAATTATGTCAAAATTTGGTTGCCTGGAAAAGTTCATCAATGTTGTGCATCAATTTCATGATGACATATGTGCCTAAGTTCTGGATAGTGGACAATGCTCTTGTGCCTTCTCAGTCACCAGTGGAGTGAAACAGGGTTGTATGCTTGCTCCCATGCTTTTTTTAGCCTAATGTTTTCAGTCTGACCAAGACTGAGTACAGTAGAAACATAGTCTCCCTTCTTTGGGACACTATACCTCTCTTAGGAAGTGTAGGATGGTGGGAGTTTTCTGGTTGTAAGGAGATAATTTCTCATCTAGACCAATCTCCCTGCTTTTGTATTTGTGAAGTTGTTTTCTTTTTAATTTATTTTTCCCTATTACATTTTACCTTACTAGATTTGGTCCATCTTTATAGCTTGTCTATACCTTCTTTCATTCCCAGCTGTCATTCAACATATTAGCCAGGCCTCCCAGCTTTACATCATTTGCATATTTGATAAGCATGCCATCTGGGCCTCGATGAAAGTTATTGATACAACTGTTAAGCAGCCCAGGGCCAAGAACAAATCCCTGGAGTGCTTCATTAAAACATCGCTCCAAGATGATATTGCCCCATTGATGACTAATGCATCTGGTCATCTGAATACACTTAAGTGTATTATTGTCTAGCTCGTATCTTTCCATTTTATTCACAAGGATAGCAGGAGACATATTATCAAACACTTGCCTGAATATAGGTAAATTGTACTATGATATTTCCTAGTCTAGCAGTGTAGCAACTTGATGAAACAGAAAAAAAAAAAGAAATGAGATTAGTCCAGCATGACCTGTTCTTGAATGAATGGATAAGTTAAAAGGTATTTATGAAATGCTGACTGCGTGCCAAGCAGAAAGGTCTGGTCTAAGGAGCTGAGACATTTCATAATAACTGCAATGTGGCAACAGAAAGAAGAAATTTCAGAATGGATTTTGTATTTTTCTTCTCAGGTAGTTCATATTTAGAACTGGAAAAGACCTTGCAGCCCATCTTGTTCTCCTGCCCTATCATTTTACATGTGAGGAAAATGAGACTCGGAGATGTTAAGGTTACGTGCCCAAGGTAGCATAGGCAGTAAATGGCAGAGTGAATATTAAAGCCAGGTATGAGTAGGGTGTGCCATGGTGCCCAGAGTGCCAGGCCCGAGGTCAGGAAGAGCCTTCTTCCTGAGTTCAAATTAAAAAGTCAACAATTCTCAAATGAAAAAAGATGTGGAGACTTCTTAAATAAAACATTTCTTATCTTTTCGAGGGAGACACCGTGATGCAGGTGTGAAGTCAGGGCTGTTCAGTTGTTTCAGTTGTGTATGACTTCCCCATCTGGGGTTTTCTTGGCAAAGATTCTGAAGGGGCTTGCCATTTCCTTCTCCAGCTCATTTTATGCATGAAGAACTGTGGCAAACAAAGTTAAGAGACTTGACCAGGGTCACACAGCTAGAGAGAATGTGAGACCAGATTTGAACTAGCACCAGCCTCCTACTCTGAGTAGATCAGGATTTCCTTACTTGTTTTCATCATAGATCCCGTTGGTAGTTAGGTGAAGCCCGGGGACACTTTCTCAGAATCGTATTTTTAAATACATGAAACAAAACACATAGGATTACAAAGGAAACAAAGTATATTGAAATGCAGCTACCAAAATAGTGAAAAAACAGAACAAAAACAAGTTCATAAATTCTAGGTTATGGATTTGAGCAAATAGTTATGTTTTACTTTCAAAGGCCCGAGTTTCACAACTCACTTTGGTTTAATTTTTTTTTGTTTGACAATTTATTAACTACACTTCATTATATCACATCTTTTCTGTGATCTTTTAAATCACTTCCACATGGACTGGCTTAAAATGTATTTCATAGAAAATATCTAAAAAAATAAAATGAAAATAAGAAATTGTATATATATGGATAATCAGTCAAAATGTGAGCAAGAATTCCTTTAATTTAATCTGTAGGTGTTCTTAATGAAGATGCTTATGAAATTTAAATAGGTCCCTTTCAACTCCTTTGAGTGTACATTGGAAACCAGGTGTTGTTTCCACATTCATCACGAATTTAAACCTATTTTAAACATTCTGCTGTGAAGACTGAATGGAAGTTCATTCACATGGCCAGTGGGAGACCCCATTCTTCCCCATTCCATTTTTATGGCAAGCACACTTTATGCTTAGAATTGCAAATGGGTAGCTGGTCTCCTCCAGTCTTGTCCTTCTTGTGGGCTTAGAGGGAGTTGTGGGTGGAGGAGAGTGGGTGTTCAATGTCAGTTTCCCTTAGAAATGTATTATGGCCACCTTGGAGAACTGAAATGTAAGGGTGGGTCAGAACCCTGAATAGCAGAGCTCCTGCAACCTTCCCTAAAATGTGAAAAAAAACTACTCAGAAGTGCTACTTTCATTTTTTTTTTCATCCTTGCCTTTCACCATGGTGTTCCTGGTGAGCTTTGTAAAAATATTATAAGTGGGCAGTATGTATTATATTGTTCAAGAAACTTTTTAAAGAGTCATAGATCATCCATGCCAATGTTTTTAGGAAGATTCTTTTCATCATAAAGTTTTATCTTTACATACTCCATGGCCTAATACCCCAATTTCATGGTTACACAGATCTGGTTCAATCTTAGGGAGCATTTCTTACATATCTCTCTATGGCTCATGATTTCTTATTTCCCTGCTCCCGTTACCCCACCCATTTGAAATGCTGACTGTGTGCCAAGCAAAAAGCTCTGCTCTAAGGAGTTGAGACATTTCATAATAACTGCAATGTGGCAACAGAAAGAAGAAATTTCAGAATGGATTTTTTATTTTTCTTCTTAGATAGTTCATATTTAGAACTGGAAGAGATCTTACAGGCCATCCTGTTGTACCCTATCATTTTACATATGAGGAAAATGAGTCTTGGAGATGTAAGGTTCACCAGGTTCTGGAAACACTCCATGTTGTCCCACTTCATCCCCACCCAGAGTTATTTCCTGGAAATATCAAAGTATAGCTCATATGTCTTTGTTGAAAGACCAAAAAAGCCCTCCCCTCTTAAAACATTTTAAGTTCACAGATCTAAAGTTGGAAGGGTCCTCAGAGGCCTCCTCAATTGGCAGCTGATGAAATTGAGGATCAGGGAGCTTAAGTGATCTGCTCAAGATCACATAGTAGTAAGCATCAGAGACCAGATGTGAACACAGGACTTTAGTGTTTGTTCCTCTGGCATTCCTTTAGTGTTTGTTCAATGCTACTGACAGGACAGGCTTTGTTTCACCCTGCACAAAAGACCAAAGATTTGCACCCAAGCCCATAAACAGTCACAATGAATTTCCTTCCTTCTCCAGTGACTTTCACCTCTTCCCAAAGACCTCTATATTCCTCAGGACTTATAGTATTACCTTGTGGTTGAATTCTCCACCTCTTTACCCAAACCTCCCAAAGTCAAAGCACTTAAGTATAACTAAGAGTTGATTCCACACTTTCTGGTAAGTCCCAGATCCTCATGGGACCAAGCTATCTTTTAAACTCATAATATTACCCTGTGGTTGAGACCATTGTGAAAGGGGAAAGAATGCAGCATCATTAGTCAGTCTCCTCCTAAGCCACTGTACTAATGGAGGATGGAGGTCTGGGTTTGTTTCTCTAGATCCTGGGTGGGGAACCTACAGGTAGTCCAGTAAGAGTTATTGGACTACCTGAAAGCCACGGAGCCTAGACATCATATTTCAAGAAATTATTAAAGACATGCTATCTTTAAATTAGAGGATAAAATGGAAATTGAAAGAATCCAAAAATCACTTCCTGATAAAGACTCCAACTTGAAAACTCCCAAGAATATTATAGCCAAATACAGTGCCCCCAAATCAAGGAAAAAATATTGGAAGCAGCCAGAAAGAAACAATTGAAAATACCATAGAGCCACAGTCAGGATCACACAAGATTTAGCAGCTTCCATGTTAAAAGAGCAGAGGACTTAGAATATGATACTCCAGAGGGAAAAGAAGCTAAAAATAAAACCAAAAACAACCTACCCAGTAAAGCTGAGTATAATTCTCCAGGGAAAAAATGGATATTGAATGAAATGGAGAACTTTCAAGCATTCCTGATAAAAAGACCAGAGCTGAAGAGAAAATTTGACTTTCAAACACAAGACTCAAGAGAAGCATAAAAAGGTAAATATGAAAGAGAAATCTTAAGAGACTCAATAAGGTTAAATTGTTTATATTTCTACATGGGAAGATGATATTTGTAACTCCTAAAAATTTTACCATTATTAGGATAGTTAGAAGGAGTATACAAAGACTGAGTGCATGTACATAAGTTGACTGTGATGAGATATTTTCAAAAAAATAAAATTAAGGGGTGAGAATAAGGAGGAAGGGAGAAGATGTAGAAGGCAAATTATCTCACATAGAAGAGGCATAAAAGGAAGAGTTTTACAGTGGAGGAGAAATTGGGGGGGAGCACTTGAAATTTCCTCTTATTGGAACTGGTTCAAAGAAGGAATAACGTATATACTCAATTGGGTATGGAAATCAATAAAGAAGTAGTAAGGGAGGAGGATAGGAGAAAGGGGACTGATAGAAGGGAGGAAAGATTGGGGGAGGTAATGGAGAGAAGCAAAACAGACTTTTGAAGAAAGATGCTAAGAGAGGAGAGAGAGAAGCATAAGCATGAGGGAAATACACAGTTAATAATCATAATTGTGAATGTGAATGGGATGAACTTATCCATAAAATGGAAGCAGATAGCATAGTGAATTAAAAACTAGAATCCAACAATATGTTGTTTATAAGAAGCACACTTAAAGCAGAGACACACAGAGTAGAGAGAAGGGTCTGGAGTAGATTCCAAAATGCTTTAGTTATTGTTTTTAAAAGAAGAAGAGGTATTAATGATGATTTCAGACAAAGCAAGAATTAAAATAGATCTAATTAAAATAAAAAAGCAAGGAAACTACATTTTGCTAAAAAAGTACCATAGATAATGAAGTAATATCAATACTAAACATATATGCACCAAATAGCATAAAGTCGCAATTCTTAAAGGAAAAGTTAAATGAGTTACAGGAGGAAATAGACAGTGAAACTACACTAGTAGGGGACCTCAATTTTACCCTCTCAGAACTTGATAAATCTAACCAAAAAAATAAACAAGAAAGAAATTAGGAGATGAATAGAGTTTTAGAAAATTTAGATATTGTGGGCCGCTAGAGATAACTGAATGGGAATAGAAAGGAATATACTTTTTTTCAGCAGTACATGGCACCCACACAAAAATTGACCCTGTATTAGGGCATAACCTTACAACTAAAGGCAGAAAAAGAGAAATATTAAATTCATCCTCAGATCGTAATACAATAAAAACTGTATTCAACAAAGGACCATGGAGGCCTAGCTTAATTGGAAACTAATCTCATCCTAAAGAATAAGTGGGTCAAAGAACAAATCATAAAAACAATCAATAATTTCATTGTAGAGAATGAAAGCAATTAAACAACATATATGCAGCCAAATCAGTACTTAGAGGAAAATTTTTATCTCTAAATGCTGACATCAATAAAATAGAGAAAGAACAGATCAATTAATTGTCCATGCAAAGAAAAAAACTAGAACAAGAATAAATTAAAAATCCCCTCTTAAACATCAATTTGGAAATCCTGAAAATCAAAGGAGAGATTAATGTGATTGAAAACTATTGAACTAATAAATAAAACTAGGAGTTGGTTGTGTGCGTGTGTGTGTGTGTTTGTGTGTGTATATACAGTAAAATAGATAAACCATTGGTGAATTTGATTTTTAAAAAAGAAAGAAAAAAACCAAATTATCAGTGTCAAAAATGAAAAGGTTGAATTTACCAGCCATTGGTAGTGAAAAGAAAGAGGAAATTTTAAAAAATTATTAGCAACCATTTTGCCCAATGATATGCCAATAAATCTGACAATCTAAGTGAAATGTGTAAATATTTATAGAAATCTAAATTGCTCAGACTGACAGAAGAGAAAATAAAATACTTACTCCTATCTTAGAAAAAATAAATTGAATAAGTCATTGATAAGTTCTCTAAGAAAAAAATCCCCAGGACCAGATGGATTCACAAGTGAATCTACCAAACCTTTAAAGACCAAGTAATTCCAATACTATATAAGCCATTTGGAAAAATAGGCAAAAAGAGGAGTCCTACCAAATTCCTTTTATGACACAAATATGATACTGATACCTAAATCAGGAAGAGCAAAAACAGAGAAAGAAAACTGCACACCAATTTCCTAATGAATATTGATGGAAAACTTTTAAATAAAACACTAGCTAGGAAGGATATTACAACAACACATTACAAAGATCATACATGATGACTGGGTGGGATTTATACCAAGAATATAGGACTGATTCAACGTTAGGAAAACTATAGCATAATTTATCATATCAATAACAGAACCAAAAAAAAATATGATTAGGAAAATCATATGATTCTGCATTAATAGATGCAGAAAAAAGCTTTTGACAAAATACAACCTTCATTGTTATTTAAAACACAGAAAAGCATAGGAATAAATGGAGCTTTCCTTAAAACGATGAGTGATATTTATCTAAAACCACCAGCAAGCATTATCTGTCATGGTGATAAGCTAGAAGCCTTTCCAATAAGATGAGTGGTGAAGCAAGGATGCCCATTATCATCATTATTATTCAATATTGTTTTAGAAATGCTATGCATAGCAATAAAAGAAGAAAAAGGAATGAAAGGAAGTAGATAACAAGGAAACAAAACCATTATTCTTCATAGATAATATGATTGTATGATTAGAGAATCAGTTAAAAAACTAGTTGAAATAATTAACAATTTCTGCAAAGTTGCAGTTATAAAATTGTTGTTCAGTCATTTTTGACTCTTTATGACCCCATTTGGGGTTTCCTTGGCAAAGATATTGGAGTAGTTTGCCATTTCCTTCTCCAGCTCATTTTACAGGTGAGGAAACTGAAGCAAACAGTTAAATGACCTGCTTAGGATCACACAGCTAGTACATGTCTGAGACCATATTTGAACTCAGGAAAATAAGTCTTCCTGACTCTAGGCCTTGTGCTCTATCCTCTGCACCACCTAGCTGTCCCAGGTTATAAAATAGACCCACATAAATCGCTAGCATATCTATATGCTAGCAATGAAGTCCTACCAAAAGAGAGAGAAAGAGAAATTCCATTTAAGATAACAGTAGATAATATAAAATACTTGGGAATCTACCTATCAGACAAACTCAGGAACTATATGAACACAATTTTAAAACACTTTGTACATAAAGTCAGATCTAAACAAATGGAGAAATATTAATTGCTCACGGGTAGGCAGAGCCAACATAATAAAAATGACATTTCAACCTAAGTCAATTTACTTTTTCAGTGCCATACCTAAAAGTGTTTTATAGAGCTAGGAAAAAATAATAAAATTCATCTGCAAGGACAAAAGGTTGAGAATATCAAGGGAATCAATGAAAAAATATGTGAAGGAAAGTACCCTAGCAGAACCAGATCTCAAACTGTATTACAAAGCAGTAATCATCAAAACAATCTAGTACTGACCAGGAAATAGAGTGGCGGATCAGTGGAATAGATTAGGTATAGAATGCACAGTAAAAAATCAGCATTTGATAAATACCCATAAAGACCCAAGCTTTGGGGACAAGAACTCACTATTTTACAAAAATTACTGTGAAAACTGGAAAGCAATTTCACAGAAACTAGATATGCACCAATATCTCACACTGTATATCAAGTTAAGGTCAAAATGGGTACATGATTTAGATGTGCAAGGTGATATCATAAGCAAATTAGGGGAGCCTGGAATATCTTACCTGTCAGATCTACAGATAAGGGGAAAATTTATGAAACTGAGAGCGTTACAGGAAGTAAAATAGATAATTTTTATTACATTAAATTAAAAAGTTTTTGCACAAACAAATTCAGTGCTGTTATCATCTATACAATGATCCAAGACAATTCCAAGGAACTTAGAAAGAAAGAAGAAAACTGGGGGCTTTTTTTCACAGCAAGTTTCTCTGATAAGAGCCTCATTTCTCAAATATATAGGGAACTGTGTCAAATCTACAAAAATGAATCATTCCCCAATTGATAAATGGTCAGTGGTTATGAAGTGGCAGTTTTCAGAAGAAGTCAAAGCTATCTGCAGTAACATGGAAAAATGTCCTAAATCACTATTGATCAGAGAACTGAAAATTAAAACAACTCTAAGGTACTATCTCACACCTATCAGTTTGCTATTACAAAATATTGCAGGCTGCCAGTTGGCACTGAATAGAGGGCTGGGCCTGGAGTCAGGACTCATCTTCCTGAGTTTAAGTCTACCCTCAGAAACTTCCTTGCTGTGTGACCCTAGATAAGACACTTAATCTTGCTTGCCTCAGTTTCCTCATCTTAAAATGAACAGGAGAAGGAAATAGCAAACCACTTAAGTATCTCTGCCAAGAAAACTCTAAATGGGGTGACAGTCATATGTGACTGAAAACAACTGAACAACAAATATGACAGAAAAGGAAAATGATAAATCTTGGATTAGATGTGGAAAAATTGGGGCACCAATGCACTATGGGTGGAGTTGTGAACTGATTCAGCTGTTCGGGAGATTTAGAACTATGCCCAAAGAGCTATAAAACTTTGCATAGCCTTTGACCCTTCAATACCACTATTAGGTCTATATCCCAAAGAGATTTTTTTAAAAAAGGAAAAAGACCTATATGTACAAAAATATTTATAGCTGCTCTTTTTGTGGTGGCAAAGAATTGGAAAATGAGGAAATTTCCAGCAACTGGGAAATGGCTGAACAAGTTGTGCTATGTGATTGTATGGAATACTATTGTGTTATAAGAAATGACAAGTAGTTTTGTTTCAGGAAAAACCTGGAAAGACTTATATGAACTGATGCAAAATGAAGTGAGCAGAACCAGGAGAATGTTATATACAATAACAGTAATATTGTACAATGATCAGGTATGAATGACTTAGCTCTTCTCAGCACTACAATGATCCAAGACAATTTCAAATATATATATATATATATATATATATATATACATATATATATGTTATGTATTATTACAACAAATTCTATCTACCTCCAGAGAAAAAAAACTGATGGAGTCTGAATACAGATCAAAGCATATTTTTTTTCACTTTCTTAAACTTATCTCATTTTTTTTACCTTTGTTTTCTTTGGTAACATGGAAACGTGTGTGTGTGTTTGTGTGTTTGTGTGTGTGTGTGTGTGTGTGTGTGTGTGTACATTTGCCCTTTGTTACCAAAGAAGACCAGGCCATGAGAGAAATGATGACATGACTTGCACTTGACTCTGTTTTGAGTGAGGGAGGGCTGTGCAGGTCACCAGCCTCACTTCTCCTCCAGAGCCATCTGAATTCAGTGACCTGATATTTATCAGGATGACTGGAAATGACCCAGGATGAGGCAATTGGGTTAAGTGACTTGCCCAAGGTCACACAGCTAGTGAGTGTCAAGTGTCTGAGGTGAGATTTGAACTCAGGTCCTCCTGACTCCTGCACTGGTGCTCTATCCACTGCACCACCTTGCTGCCCTAACATGGAAACATGTATTTTACATGACTGCACATGTATAATTTATATCAAATTGCTTGTCTTCTCAAGAAGAGGAGAGGAGAGCAATAGACTTTGAAACTCAAAATTTCGATAAAATTAATATTAAAATAGTTTTTATATGTATTTGAAAAAACATATATATGGATCTCTCTGTCTCTCTATATTTTTTTAATAAATGTTACCTTTTGATTATGCCTGGATGGTATGCCTAGAGCTGATCAAAAAGTTTTTACCTCTTCTATTAAATCCATAGTTATGACTGATCAGTACATGCACACAAAGAAGAGGGGCCCCATGTCAATCTTCCTCATCCCAGTATATTTAGGTTGTGGTAAGTAAGTTCTTTTCAGTTCCTGGTGATTCTGCAGCCAGCCCTAAGGCCACATAAATTTGCTTGGCACTTCCAAAAACCTTAATTAACCAAAGCACTTGGAATTCCTGAAGGGAGTGGGATGGAGCTGGCAACCTTAGACCTACATTCTTGTCTCTGTGGCCAGGCTCTTATTCCTTTTTGTATTCATAGTACTATACATTTATTTTAATTGGATACTAAAAGTGGTTGACCAAGGCACTATGTCTCCAGCCTAGAAAGTTCTAAAGATTATCCGGCAATGGATATTTTTTTGTCACCCGTTCTGACTTCAGTACTAGCAATGAAGAGTAAGCCAAATGGATGTTTATTCCGTCCCTTTTCCTTTTGCGATCATACTTCCTTCTCTTTCTGGATCTCAGGTAGTCAATGCCATTGGACTCTCTATGACCTTCTCCCTTGTCAAAACTTGCTTTTCAGGGCAGTAGAACCTAATTGACTAGCTTTACTAGTTTACTCAGTTTGTTCCTGCGATTTGTTCGTAATGCAAAGTGAATTTTCCCATAGGAAACAGTGTAAAGATGGTACCATATTCCCCAAAATATTCATACAAAATAATTATTTATAATTTAAGTAAGTTTTTTTGTCCCGAATGCACCTGAAATACAATAGCAATGATTAGTACACAATATAAACCAAAAATAAAATAAATGAACCTGCACTTTACCTTTGAGAAGAGTCGTGGCTGGCGTGAGGGAGGTGAGAGGAGGAGGAGGAGGAAGGGTTATCGATTGGAAGGAGAATCTCCTTTGAGAACATCAAGGATTTCAATGCTGGGAGTGTTCTCTCTTATGCTACTTTCACTAAAAGTAAGACTAGCACTACTGTCTTCACTTATTTTTCACTTTTTAGAATCACTTTCATGTTTTGATTCACTGATTTTTTTCTTCACGTTCACTTCTGACTAGGAATCTATGTAAAGATGCTTGTTTTTGATGTTTTCTAAAAATTAATTTATTTGTTTTCAGTTTTCAACAATCACTTCCATAAGTTTTAAATTTTCTCCTCCTCCCTTTTTCCTCCCTCTCTGAGATGGCAGACAATCTTATATGGGTTAAAAAAAAAAAACCCACTTTCCTAGGTGAGCATCATCCCTTTGTGAGCCATTCAAGTTCAAACATGATACTTCTACCGTGAATTTTTGTTTGTCTGGCAAGACAAATTTAGTGAAAACTTTTCCTTGTCCAGCAAATCATACGTAAAGCAGGTTACCTATAATCTGAGGTTCTCCTGTACTTAATTCATACTAAGGTATACAGGGGCTGTGCTAGAGACCTCTCCAGCAGGGTCAGGTACCATTGTTAAATTTGCAGTGTATTTACACCTCAGATATCACAAACTTACAAATTAAATTTGATTGATCATTTTGTTGATTTCTAGACAAGAAAATAATGGAGAAAATATTAATAAAGGAGATTAAACTTACAAGTGTGTCTTAAATTTTAGAGAACCTACTGTTTATCCGTGCAGCCCATTGACACTTCTACTGCCTTCGGAAGAGTGGGTGTTCACAATAGGTAGCAATCAACTTTGAATGGATAACAATTAATGAGGAGAATGAATATTATAACGAGAGGTAGACCTATTCTAATGAGGGCCTGGGACCTTTGGTTATGTCACTCTTACTTCCGACTAGACAAAGGCTCTCCCCCTCCCTGCCCCCATTTTCCCCAAGCTTGTCCGAGTAGAACACAATGGGTTTCCCCAGTTGGGTGGAGTCTGACCAGGCTGAGGAGAAAGTTAATCCAATCTCATTATCAGCAACCTCCTTCAAATACAGGCTGAATAAGCCGTGAGGGGCCAGTTTCTGAATGAAGAAATAGAAGGGGGGAAACCTTCATCCTAATTCAGTAATTGGCTATTAATATAAGAGAAAAATAATCATTTCTCTCTGTCTTTATGTCCCTTTCAGTCGGCACAGTACCTGGCATATAACAGATTCTTTTTTTTTTATAACAGATTCTTAATAAATGTTTGTTGAATGAATGAGAAAGAAGTATAAAATGCCATTTCTACCATCAGGGAGCTTAATGTTTGCATGGAAAAGATGATAATAACAGTTATAATGAAGAGGAGGAGGAGGAAATGATAACTTCAGTCACACTTGACCCTTGGTAACCCCATTTGAGGTCTTTATGACCTGGAATGGTTTGCCACTTCCTTCTCCAGCTCATTTTACAGATGAGGAAACTGAGTTCAACAGGATTAAGTGACTTTCCTAGGGTCACACAGCTAGTAAGTTTCTGAGGTCAAATTTGAACTCAGGTTTTCCTGACTCCAGGCCTAGCACTCCATCCACTGAACCACCTAGCTGCCTCCAGCTACTATTTTAAAGCATATTTGAAAGAGTATTTTAAGAAAAGTGAGCTAAATGTTTTAAATGTTATGAAGGCTTTTTTAAAAAATCCTTTTTGTTTTTCTTGGCTGTCCAGACCACTTCTTATCAACTCTTAACCACCTTCCACTGGGAAATTTCAGGACCCTCCCAAAGAGGCTCTTAGGAAGTATGGTAAGGGGAGATAGTAATGCAACCACTTACTCCTCTCCTTGAAGGAAAGGCTTCTAGGAACTTTCCTATGCTTATTGCCAAGTATTCTCAGGTAGTGGTAATTGAACAAGTAATAAAGAGATGTAGCCATCAAGTCCTCAATTATCCTGGAAAGGATGCCTATTAAACTCATCCTTTTTAAAACAAAAGGCCTTTTCAAAGATAGCTTCTTTTAAAAAAAAAATTCCCTATACAGTCTTTCAAGAAAAGTACTTTGTAATGAAATATAGTTGAACTCTTTTGTAAGTTTGAGCTTCTCTCAGTGAATTAAGACCCATGGAATCTCAGGACTGAAAAGCAGCCCAAAAGTCATGGAATCCAGCACATACCTGGGCAGTGTATCCCTAGAGTCATTGTTCAGCCTCTGCTTGGAGCCCTCCAGTGACAGAAAGCCCATTACTTTCCATTTCCCTTTCATTAGGAATATTTTTATTTTACTGAGCCAAAACCTGCCTCTCTGTCATTTTTGCTCATTGTTCCTACTTGCCTTTTGGGACCAGGAGGGAAGGTTTAATCCTTGTCTCATGTGACAGTCCTTCAAATATCTGGAGACAGAGATTATGTCTCCCAAGTCTTCTCTTCCCCAAGCTCAACATCCCCATGTCCTTCAACTAATCCGTTGTGTCCAGTTTCCAATCTCTTTGCCATCCTGGTCACCCTCCAGAGAGCTATATCTGGAGTTAATTCATTGATTTACGTTTTCTTATAGTTATTCTGATCTGAGATCTCCCCCTGCTGAGCTCCAGGGAGCCAATAATAGCTGCATTTCTGCATTTGGGGGATGTGAAGCAGCAGCCTACACATTAATTCTGCATGTGTGGGATGCTCTGTTTTCTCAAAGTCATTTAAGGTCAGAAAAAAAAAGCATATTTGCTCAAAAAAACGAACCTAAAGAGTGGGGGTCATTTGGTGGTTGGAGAAGAGCAACACAGGGCTTCCCTACCCTCATCAGTAGGAGATTCCCTGTTCACCACGTCCCATGTGCACCTCCTACCCATAGGCCTGATCATGGGCGCTCCCCAAAGGCTTCCATGATTATTCAGGAGCCAGCCCTGAGGGAAATCATGTGACAAGAGTAGTTATAAAGATGATGATGATGGTGATGATGATGATGGCCCAGTGGATAGGATACTGGGACGGAGTCAGGAAGACTTGAATTCCAATCGTCTCAAACACTTCCAAGCTGTTTGACCCTGGACAAGTCACTTAAATTCTGTCTGCCTCCATTTTCTCAATTATAAAATGGGAATAATAATAGCACCCAACTCCCAGGACTGTTGTGAGGATCAGATGAGGAAATCTGCAAAGCCCTTAGCACACAGTAGATGTGCTGTGGGTGTGTTAGTCCGTTGTTGAAGAAGAAGACCGCGCCATCAGAGGAATGATGACATGACTTGCCCTTGACTGTTTTGAGTGAGGGAGGGCTGTGCAGGTCACCAGCCTCACTTCTCCTCCAGAGCCATCTGAATCCAGTGACCAGATATTCATCAGGATGACTGGGATGACCCAGGATAAGGCAGTTGGGGTTAAGTGACTTGCCCGAGGTCACACAGCTAGTGAGTGTCAAGTGTCTGAGGTGAGATTTGAACTCAGGTCCTCCTGACTCCTGCACTGGTGCTCTATGCACTGTACCACCTAGCTGCCCCTTGCTGCATGTAGCTGTCATGCCTGGCATACAGTGGCTGCTACATAAAAGCTTATTTCCTTCCCCCTGCAATAATGATTTTGATGACTATGACCAAATGAATTCTGCCCATGTTATGGTGACAAAGAAGCACCAGATGATTAGCTGAGTCATTTGATTTTGCTTGTGGAGTCAGAGTAGCCTAGGATGGCCATTCAAAACCAGGTCAGCACCAGCAGAAATTACAGAAAAGCTATCCATAAAGAGCCTACACTTAGTGATCAGTGAAGATTATGTAAAAAAAAAAAATGGCATAAACTGTATAACTATCCATGCAGGCTGCAAAAATTTAGCACCTATTGAATACCTAGACTAGCACTAGTGGTCTGATGGGAAGGCAGGACTCTCAGCCGTTGCACTTTCCCCTCATCTCTTGTGGGCCAGGCTCTTCATCTCTTTTTGGGGGATCAATCTCTCTTCAGCTACTCCCTCAGGGGAGTTTTTCTTTCAATTCAAGCCTGGAAAGTCACTCACTCAACCAGCATTTATTAAGGCACTACTGATTTCTAGGCATTATACTAAGTACTGGAGAAAGACAAGTCAATCCGTGCTCCCAGGCTACTGGAGGAGACAACAGGCAAACAATTCTATACCACCAAGACATATGGAGGATAAATTAAAGAAAAATCGGTAGAGGAAAGGCTTCTTGCAGAGGGTGGGACTTCAGGGAAGATGATGGAGGCCCTGCCTTCCTTCCAGCACACATCCACTGCTGACTCAGTTGGCTATAGAACTCCTCATGAAAGTATTTTCTCCATTTTAGGGATGTTATAAAAAAAAATCAGCTCTACTCTGGCAACATACTGCAGTTTAAAATCTCCTTCTCCTCCCATGTTGTCCCGTTGTGTCTCCTCTCAACTGAATGCCAACAAAACGTACAGATCAAGCAACGGTAGCTGTTCAAGGCTTTTATCACAATGGTTGGCTTAAGACATGAAACAAAGTTTTAATCACAGAAAGGTAAACAAACTTTTGGTGCTCAGCTCAGTTTTCTCCCAAGGGAGGGAGAGAGAGGAAAGAACGAACATAAAATGTTTCGTGGATGTGGGCTGTAATGCTAGCCAGTGTCAGGAACGCAGAGTGAACCTCCTGTCCCGTGCATGATTTGACCACATCGCCTCCACCTCAGCCTCAGTACTCTCAGCAAACGCTCCTTATGACACTTAACTCACTCCCAGAATTCTTCCTCTAGGCCACCCACGGCTTTCCTGTCCCCAGGTGCTCTGAATTCTCTTCTTTCTAAAATACCTTAGGATGCAAGAATAGTCTATGAGTCACATCAGCCCCCTGTGCCAGTATCTATGGTCAGAGCAGATCGCTGTGGGGGTCAAGGAGGAGGAGAAAAGCGGAGACAACTGTCTGGCCAGCAGGCATTCACCTCAGGATCTTCATCTCCTTGACAAGTCCCAGAAGTAGACGTGAGTGACCAAGACACGTTGCACTAGCAAGATGTGACCTGATGGCTAAAATGATCAAAAACTTCTCTTTCATGGATAAATAGACCACAAATCCTCGTAGAACAAATACAGACTAAAATATTTTGGAGAACTCAAATCAAGAAACCAGGCTGGAGCCAGACCATCATGTGAGACTGAGGCTGAACGATTGCCAAACGTAACACTGAACCGTAAAACTTTTGCCATAGATGTCCCCATACCAAATATTCATAATTTCCAAATGGCAAGGAACAAAAAGCTTTAAAAAATAGAAACCAAGAATAAACGAAAATTCTGTGGGAAAAGGATGCAGAAAATATTGCTTCCATCATCCTGTCTTCTGGAGGAGCAGAGCTGAGGAGACTTTCGGGGAGCCCACAGAAAATGAGCTTCCATTCTAATACTTCTATTCAACTGCAAAAAGCAATTATTTTATCCATTTGTGCAAGAATCCAAAGAACACTGAATATGAAAGAACAATGCAGGATAAAGGCTCAGCCCAGGACTGTTTCTAGCTGAACTGTACTGAAAAAGAGGAAAAGAAAGATTTTTCTATAATATTGAAAAACATAACCACTACGTACATAGCATTTTCAAGTTTGCAGGCACTTTACATGTATTAGGGCAGCCGGGCAACACAATGAAAAACTGCTGAATCTGGAGGCAGTAAGACTCAGTCTTTCTGAGTTCAAATCTGGCCTCAGACACTGACTAACTGTGTGACCCTGGGCAAGTCGCTTAACCCTGTTTGCCTCAGTTTCCTCATCTGTTAAATGAGCTGGAGAAGGAAACAGCAAACACCTGCAGTATCTCTGCCAAGAAAACTCCAAATGGAGTCACAAAGAGTCAGACATGACTAAAACAACAGAACAGCAAATAAAATATATTATCTTAACAACATCAATAACAATTTGTGTAAGGATAGGACTTCATGATTTCCAAAGTGCTTTCACATGCATAATTTCATTTGAGCCATACGATAACTTTATCACCTTGGTTGGGCAAAAATTATTGGCCTTGGGCACAAGCAAACAACATGGAAGAGTGGTTAGAGTTTTAGATCTTGGGTCAGGAAGGTGTCAGTTCAAATCTCTGCTCCCCAAGCTTACCATCTAGAGAACAATAAGTAAATTTAACCTGTCTTGGCTCAGTTCCTTTGTGTATAAGAACAATCATAGCTAGCACTTATATAACACTTCAAGGTCGGGAAAGTGCTTTACATGTTTTCTTATTGGATTCTCCCAACAACCCTGGAAGGTAGGTGCTGTTATTACCCCTGCTTTACAGATGAGGGAACTGAGGCTAATGCAGGTTAAGTGACATTCAGAATCCATAGCTAGCAAGCATCTGAAGCAGGGGAGGGCCCCCATTTGAGCTTTTAGGAGGATCAGGTGGGCCCATAAAACATTTTAAAAGTTTTAATGTTTTGTATATGTAGACGCCTTTATAACTATTCCCATTTTATATCTAAGCATGGAAACAGTTCTTTTTAACTCTTTTCATACCAGCACATCATTCAGCCTGTCAGAAGGAATTCGAATTATTCCTGTGAAGTTTAGGGTCAATACCAGTGAATAATTTCATTATCCCTATTCATATAAGCCCATCAATCCACCGACAAGCATTCATTAAGTGTCTACTATGTGCTGACCACTGTGTTCAGCCCCTGGGAATGCAAAGAAAGGGAAACACTGTTCTGGCCCTCCAGCAAGCCAGAACAAGAAAAGTACTACAAGGGCATCATGATAAGGAGGCTCTGGAATTGGTAAAAATCGCTGATAGAATCTAAAAGACAAATCAGTTTGTTTCACTGAATTTTCTGGCTACTTACTGATTTGTTTTTCTTTTTTTGTGGACAGCAGACCCAGCCCCTCCAAATGACTTGACCTGAATGAGAAGTGCTGTTTGGAGATTTAATAAAAATCTCCAGGTAAACAAATCCTAAAACATGGGAGCTGGAAGGGACAAATGAGGAAACTGAGGCCCATTGACTGAAAATGACTTGTCTAGTTTTTGTTGTTAATGTTGGTGTTGTTTTAATGTTAGTTTAGTCCTGTCTGACTCTTCATAACCTCACTTGGGGTTTTCTTGGCAAAGATCCTAGAGTGGCTTGCTGTTTCCTTCTCCAGCTCATTTTACAGATGAGGAAACTGAGGCAAGCAGGGTTAAGTGACTTGCCCATGGTCACACAGCTAGGAAGTGTCTGAGGCCATATTTGAGCTTGGGAAAATGAGTCTTTCTGATTCCACGGCTGCCACTCTATATACTGCATGACCTAGCTGCCCAACATGGCTAGTTAGGACATTAAGAATGGGTTTCTTATAATAGAACACACATAGTAATTTCCCATTTATTTCTGGCTTGTGTCAATAAGGGGATAACTTTCAAGTTATTCTTAAAACATCAGAGATATAGTGCTGGAAGGGGTCTTGGTGGTCATGCAGTCCAGCGTGAGAGATGAGGAAATTGAGGTCCAGAAAATTGAGTGACTCAGTCACACTCACACATTCGTAGCAGCAGCATTTGAACTCTTGTTCCGTGATTCCAATCTAATGATATTCCCCCTTTACATTCCGGGTGCATCCTTGAGCACAACATGTCCTAGATCAGAAAAGCTTGCCCCGGGAGGCAGTCTCTTTTTTGGCCTTGGACATGTGCTATTTCCAGGGAGAGGAAGGTGGGTGTTAAGACAGTGTCAGTATCAGGCGGAAGAGGAGCTGGACTTCAACATGATTCAGTGCTATTGTGGAAAACAAAATCCTTACTCTCGGCAGAAATTCCCTCCTAGGAATCCCAGAAGCAAAGGACAGAACTCCAAAAGTATGAGACTGATGGGAATTTCTAAGGAATAAAAGCACTGACCTTACATGGTAGCATTCCCTGGCATGAAAGCGTTCTAAAGAAATCTGTCCTCACTTTGAAATATGAGTGGAACTTAAGGGTCCAGAAGAATTCAATTCAGTAAATGCTTATTCCACCTTTGGTGTCCACCTGACTCACCCAGCCATCCTCAGTGGCTGCAAGAAAGTATAGCAGGAGCGGTGACCACACCCTGGGCTAAACCAGGTTGAGGGTAACCTACACGTTTCAGACTTGTGAGTGAGTTAGGGGGATGTCTACCCCAAGCATGTGAAGACTTCCTACCAGGAGGAATGGGCGGGGAGGGTGATTTTTTCCAGCGACCATGAGGGTAGCTGAAGCAGTCTCTGTGGAGTGCTTAGAGGCTGGTCAGGCATCAACAACACCAAGATCACCCTTTGTCCTGGGCCACCACTAGGTGTCCTGACTTGTGTCTTCTCACTAGACTTCGACTATTCTGGAAGAGAGACTGAGGCTGATGATTTTGTGCAACTGCCTCACTTAAAACCAGTTTCATGAGTCAAAACATTGCTCCTTGATGGCATTGGTCCTCTTCAAGAAAAAAAGAGACAAAGAACATTAAACACCTACTATGGGCAAGGTGAGGATAAATGGTGTGTGTGTGTGTGTGTGTGTGTGTGTGTGTGTGTGTGTGTGTGTTGTATGGTCTCTCTCCAAACAATGAAACTGGGGCTGGGGGCATTGGGTAGTGCAGGCTGCATATCTGAGTCAGTAAATACCTGGTTACTGGGTCTCTAGGAATTAGACTATAGAAAAAAAAACCCTTTGTTTTACTATTTTACAGTTTTACTCTTTTCCAGGCACTCTGTCAAGTGCTGGAATACAAATCATGCAAAAAGAAAGGTCCTCAAGGAGCTTACATTCTCATGGGAAAGAAGATGTTTTTGTGTCTCTTTGTAATCCCATTTGTGGTTTTCTTGGCAGAGATACTTTAATGGTTTGTCATTTCCTTCTCCAATTCATTTTACAGATGAGGAAACTGAGGCAAAGAGGGTTAAGTGACTTGCCCAGGGTCACACAGCTAGTAAGTGTCCAGAAACTGGATTTGGCCTCAGGAAGATGAGTCTTCCATGACTCCAGGCCCAGCACTCTATCCACTGTGCAACTTATACATATGTGTGTGTTCATCCTTTGTTGCTGAAGAAGATCATGCCATGAGAGAAATAATGACATGACTTGCACTTGACTTTGTTTTGAGTGAGGGAGGGCTGTGCAGGTCACCAGCCTCACTTCTCCTCCAGAGTCATCTGAATCCAGCGACCAGATATTCATCAGGATGACTGGAGATGACCCAGGATGAGACAATTGGGGTTAAGTGACTTGTCCAAGGTCACACAGCTAGTGAGTGTCAAGTGTCTGAGGTGAGATTTGAACTCAGGTCCTCCTGACTCCTGCACTGGTGCTCTATCCACTGCACCACCTAGCCATACATAAGATAATACATAAAAGAGATCTAAAAGTCAAAGGGGGAGGGATGGTACCTCCCAAGGGAAGTTGAAGCTGAGCAAGGTGGTGTTAGAAGTGAGCCCGTCTAACAAGACCCCAACAGTGAGAAACGTGTTCACCTTAAACAAAGAACAATGCCTGTTGTGAAATCAGGAAAGCTTTTATTAATCTTTATGTCCATTCCCCCTGAATGGACGGGTAGCCTCCCCAGTAAGGTTATAGGATGATTGCAACAGAAAGATGGGGCTTGTTATACTGTTTTCCAACTTTGGATCTCCCTCAACACAGCCCCTTGGCCATGTGACTCTATGTTCTCCTCTCTGATAGGCCCTTCCTCACATAGCTCCTTGGGCCTGTACATTAGTTTTGTGCACATTAAGTCACAACCCTTATCACCTAGGAATGTGAAAAACAGAATTTTCTTGCCTCCCAAAGTGGGAAAGTAGTCCAGGGAGTCAAGAGCCGAGCCAAGTTAGAAGTGAGTATCTCTGGAATGGGAACTTCCCCCAATGGAGGTTCTAGGGAAGACTGTGTTTGTCCTTTGTTCTCAGAGGACCATGACCTCAAGGTGGTGACATGACTTGCAGCTGACTTTGATTTGAGTGAGGGAGGGCTGTATAAGGTCACCAGCCTCACTCTCTTCTTCTGAGCCATTGGAGGAGGAGGAGGAAGAAGAGCCCATGGGGATGGAGGCATAGCCAGCACAAGAAGGCCACCAGGACGGGGTAGAGAAGTAACTGCATCAAGGACAAGTTGGTGCTTTTTTATTACCTACTTATTTACCTTGAGTTTCAAATGCTCTTTGACTATGTCTTTTTTGCCCTTTCCAGATCAAAGATCATTCTCCATGGCAAAAAAAACCAGAAGTCAAGTGCCGCTTGAGTTGCTGTGTCTTTTCTTCTTGTCTGATACTCCGCTTATCTTAAGCCATAGTCCCATGATGTATAAAACGTTCGAGAGACGTGGTTTAGGGTAATTAGTCATTTTGTTCATCATCCTCGCATATGATTTAGAAAAGGGTCAGTGACACTCTTGAATGTCAACGACCCCTCATGGTATCCACTCAAGCTTATATGTCCATGAATGAGTGGGTGTTCCTAAGGGTGGGAATCAACTGATTGGTTAACAATTAATGAGAAGAAAGAATATTATAATGAGAAGTGGGTTTATTCTAATGAGGGGCTGGGAACCAAGCCACAGCCACCCCCAAAGACTCAGGCCATGATCTGAAGCCATAGTCCCCCACCTCTCCATTCAGAGCAGGAAGTGGTAGGTCCTCAGCCACTTTCTGGGCACTTTTCAATTAAATTAAAATTAATAATTTCACCTTTTGGGGTTTGTTTTAATTACAAGCACTTTTTTTCCTGCTTTCTCTCTCTCCCTGTTCTCCATTAAAAGCAAATGAAGAGGGGGAGGAGCCAAGATGGCGGAGTAGAAAGATACACATATGCTAGCTCTGAACTCACAGCCCATAAAATACCTGTAAAGAAGAACTCCTAACAAATTCTGGAGCAGCAGAAGCCACACAACAACAGAACAGAGGAGATGTCTGAAAAACCAACACCAAAGCTCCCTTACGCCCTGGACCTGGAGCAAAGCCCAGCCCTGCCTCGGCCGTGCCACATTGAGAGGAGCAGATCCGAGCAGGCTTCAGGGACAGAATCTCCAGCAGCAGCACAGGTCCCTCCACCCACAGGCGCCAAAGGTCAGTAAGAGGGTCTTTTCAGTTTGCCGAGAGGGGAGCGGGGTGTCCCCATAACTCAGGCCCCCTTGGGAGGCAGCAGCAGAGGCAGCAGCAGACAAGGGCTCCCAAAGCAGGCAGGAGCTGGGATCCATTGTTGAAGGTCTCCGCATAAACCCCCTGAGGGAACTGAGCCCCATGTGGCACCCCTTCCCCGACCCGAGTAGCTGAACTTAATCTCACACTGAATAGCAGCCCAGCCCCTGCTGAAAGCCCTGAGGCTGGGAAGCAGCATTTGAATCTCAGACCCCAAGCACTGGCTGGGTGGAACTGGAGGCCAGGTGGGTGTGGAGAGGAAACTCAGAAGTCAGGTAACTGGCTGGGAAAATGCCCAGGAAAGGGGGGAAAAAAAATAAGACCATAGAAATTTACTTTCTTGGTGAACAGATATCTCCTCCCATCCTTTCTGATGAGGAAGAACAATGCTTACCATCAGGGAAAGACATAGAAATCAAGGCTTCTGTATCCCAAACATCCAAAATGAGGGGCTGGGAGACTTGACTCTTGGTCCAAGAGCCTTATCTACACTCATATCACCCCATCTAGGGTGATCTAGGCAAAAGGAAGAGTCTACTTTTTCCCAGACCTGTCCTTTTAAAAACACAATGGGCCAGGAATCCATCAATTCATCTAAACTAAAATTTCTTTTCATTTTGAATAAATCTGAACTTTCCTTCTCATTATCAGTCTTGTACTTCTAAGGCTGTCTGAATAACCTACAGGTGCTGATTTCTGAATGAGGAAGTAGAAAAGGGGGGAAATTTAGATCTAATTCAATAACTGGTTATTAAGAAAAGAGAGAAACAATAATTTCTTTCAGTCCTATCCTTTCTTTGACTTTCCTCTTTTGTACAATGTAGGTAAAACCAATCTGTCAGTCAACAAGTATTTATTAAGTACTTAGTATGTGCCAGGCTCTTGGCTAGGCATTAGGGGACATAGGGATGGCCCCCTCCAAAAAAAAAAGAAATTAAATTAAATGGTCTCTGAGGAGAGCGAAGAAAGGTAAGAATATGTCCTTGAGAGAAAAGATTGTTTCATTATTGTATTTATATCCCCAGTGCCTACTACAGTACCTAATAAATGCTTGCTTAATGAATACTTATTGGCTGATTGAATAACTAGTGTTCTGGACAGCTTCTTAGAGGTCCATGACTTGCTTTCAGATCAAATCTTGTGTGACTTGCCCTTGCTTCCATCTTCTATCTATATCTATTTAAACATCTAGAATTGGTGAGCTGCCTATTCATCCAGGCCAACCTTTTTAAACAATTTCCTCTTTTCCTCTTGGCTTCTCCAGAATTTTCTTCTTAAGGATTTCCATCTCTCCTGGGCTCACTTACCCTGACAAATTCTACCCCATGAATTCCAGTCAACCATTTCTTTAAACCCTTTGAAATCGATTTTCCCCAAATCTAGGATACATGCCAAACTTTGCTTAGCATTTCCTTCTTTATCTTCTGAATCCAGGCCAGGACTTGGGTTAATTCTTCTGCCAGTGGTCATTTTCTCCAGTGAAAAAATTCTTCTTGCTTCTAGTTAGCTCCACTCAGTGAACCCAGGACCTTTGGCCTTCTGGAACATAGAACACCTCTACATTTGGACATAATCATCTTGTACAGCCATCTACTGAGGAACAGGAACACAAAGCAGAAGCATCCAGGAGTCTAGATGAAAGCTCATTTAGTTGAATCCCCTTACTCTGCTTCCATATTGGAGAAGTCATATGTGGCTGAGGTGGAAAAGGGCCAGAACTCTCTCATTCCTCACTAGAAGCCTCAGTTACATGTTGCTACCTAAAGTGTGAAAGGTAAATAACTCCCTCTTTAGAGATAACTGAGTCATCAGTTCTTCCTGCTCATTTTTCCAATAAGTGGGATTGCTTTATTTTTCCAAAGCACAAGCCCTAGAGCACTGAGTCATACATGGGTAGAATCAAGGAGGGCAGCTTTGCACATGCTGTGTTTGGCTTATGTTATAATCTCTGGGTTTGTCTGAGAACCTTCTCCAAGTGTTTTTGTGCTTAGAATACCTAAACTTTGCCAGACTTAACTCTCCTTCCCACTGCCTCAAGCTTGTTCTTCTCCATGTGGGTTGAGGTGGGAAGGCTGACAGGCAATAAAAAAGATTAAATCAGTGTCTTTTTCCCAGAAACAGTAGTTGGATCATTTTATTTCCAAGGAATGGGCTGCCTCAGGATTTAGTGAATTTTCCATTACTCTGGAGGTCTTTAAATGAAGGCTGAATGACCATAGAATTTTATAGAAGATTTCTATTGTGGAATGACTATTGCATTATGTGACCTCTATGGTCCCTTCCTACTCCATTTCTATGATTCTTAAGGCAGTCTTATAAAATAAAAGCTTGGATTTATGTATCATCTTCCTAGCTACATTAAATCTTTCTTTTAGAAGTAGATAGGACCTAAATCATAAATAAAATCACCTTTCTTCTTAAGAACTTAGAGTATATTCACTCTTATTTTAGCATCAAAAAGCTCAGTAAGGTAAGTGCCAGCGTCATTCTTTTTATTTTTTAATGAATGGGAAAGCTGAATCATAAAATGTTTAAATGGCTTCCACAAAGTTATGCAGTTTAACAAGCGGCAGAACTTGGACTGAAATCTAAGTAAGAAACTGTCTTTTAGCTCACGTTAGCCATGTCCTGACTGTGCCATAGGGTAGACCTGGAAAATGTTGTACAGTTGAAAGGAAAAATTAAATGGACATCATTGGTCTTGGCACCTGGCATAAGACTGAAGAAATGGCAGATTATAGAAAAATTGGCATAAACACAGCACATCAACTGTGGCATTTAACAAACTTTGTAATATCATTAAGTCCTAGAAGGGAAGAATATCTAACCTGTAGACTCAGCTAGGCAACACCAAGAGACAGTGTTGGGTATATATATATATATATATATATATATATATATATATATATATATATATATATATATATATATATATATATATATATATATATATATATACATATGTGTGTGTATACATATGCATATGTATATATGTATGTATATACATATATGCATGTATATGTATATGTACATACGTATACATGCGTATATACATATATATAAAACAGAAGAGCAAAAGAAACCCTGTGCTGGGTCCAGCACTTGACCTCAGAGAGTAGCCTATAAAGGGCATTTCAAGAGAGATTCTGGTTGCCTTCATGATATCAACCTTAAAATGTTGAAAGTATATCCTAAGCATTTTTGTCTTCCTTTAACTCTCTGTTAAATCCATTTATTCACCTATAAACTTTTTGGAACATAGTTCTATTTTCTGGGCCCATGTTTCATCTTGGTTTAAAGAATTCCTTAGGTAAATTACCGGCTATGAAGAGAGAGTTTCAGCTCCTTCTTTCATTTTGTCTCCAAGTTAACTCTTTCAACCTAAATAGTGTTTCCATTAAGTGCTACCATTCTTGGATTTAAGAAATAAATACAGGATCAATCTCTTGACATCCTCAGGCTTAATCACCTTTGTTTCTCGTCTCCTTTCAGTTGTTGTCTTTCCAGACCAGAAGAGTCAAATTTAGATTGGAACAACCTCAATGAAATGCCTCTTCTGTGCAAGATGCCTTTGTGCATGTGTGGCTTTCCCCCCCACCCAGAAGTATCTTCATGATCATTTGGGTTGGCTCCTCCACATTGTGTCTGAAGGAGACGCCATATTCCACATGAGAACACAAGATGATTTTATAATGTATGTGTGGGGCAGGGCTAAGGGCAGTGAGATAACGGTGCTTTTGGTTCTATTTGCCTCACTCTGGCTTTTTCCAGCTTTTTTGCAGGTAGTGAGTAGTAACCTTCAGTAAATAAGTTAAAATGTCTTGAGACCTATGCTGGGACATGACTGGCACATCAATCTAGTAAGGGTCAGCTATACGGTAGTGGATCAAGTATTAGATCTAGAGATGGGAAGACTTGAGTTCAAATCCAGCCTCAGATATTTTGTAACCCTAGGCAAGTCACTTAACCTCTGTCTGCTTTAGCTAGATTTCCAATCTGTAAAATGGGGATAATAAAACACTTATCTCCCAGATCTGATCCTTGTGAGGATTAAATGAGAAGACTCGTGAAGTGCTTTACAAACCTTAAAGTGCTAAATAAATTCTGGCTTTTGTTATAATTTGGATTATTTCTCTTATATGCATTGACAGTTTCTCTTTCTTAATGCAGACTTAGAAAGGTTTGGAATATAAGAGTCCTGTGTGGAAAAAACCCTGAAAAATACAATAACACAGTAAGGTAAATCATCTTTATTTAAGGGAGAAGCTCAAAAAATGAAAGGACAGTCAGAGAACATGGACATAGGGCTGTCTGCTGGGATATTGGATTGAATTGGGTATCATGCCTGGGAGGGAATGAGGTGCACTCCTCCGCTTCCAACCCGCCCCCACTGAACCAGTAACATCTGGTGGGGTTTTAGAGGACCCTTATCTGGGTGAAGTGAGACCAGGCATTAAAGGATAGCAGAGAGGAGCCTGGACCTGAGGATTAGTGCCCAATCCTACAAGTGATGGTGGGGAAAGAATGCTGTTAGTTGTTATTCAAACTTTCTGTGAAGAAGAAAAGGAGTCTTTGGGCTGTTCATTCTGGTCTCACTCTAATAGAGTGACTCAAAGCTTCCTCTTCATTTAGAGAGATGGAGGGGCTTCAGGTGACCTTACATTCCCATTAAGAAACCCACTGGAAGGCAGAGCCAAGATGGCAGAGTAGAAAGACACACATATGCCGGCTCTCCCCACATAGCCTGTAAAATACCTGTAGAGAGGG
The DNA here is from genome assembly GCF_028372415.1 of Notamacropus eugenii. Classification (NCBI taxonomy): domain Eukaryota; kingdom Metazoa; phylum Chordata; class Mammalia; order Diprotodontia; family Macropodidae; genus Notamacropus; species Notamacropus eugenii. The sequence goes on from NC_092875.1 coordinate 473,865,152, forward strand.
ACTCTCAACAAATTTTGGAGCAGCAGAAGTGGAGAACAACAGAGTGGAGATTTCCAGCCCAGGGTGACCTGAAAGGCCCATGGAAACGTCTGTTGTACCAGACTTGGAGAGGAGCCCAGCCCAGCCTTGGCCACCTGCACTCTGGGAGGATGAGAGCAGGTCTCAGGGGTGGAATCTCCAGTCGCAGCAGCAGCTGTTTGCAGATCCCTCAACCCACAGGAGCCTCAGTGACAGGGTTTTTTCAGCTGGCCAAGAAGGGAGAAGGGCCTTCCCATAGCTGCAACCCACAACTACAGGTGGCAGCAGTTCCCACAACAGCCCCTACAATAGCCAGCATCCATTGTTGGACCGTAAAAACCCTGGGGGCACTGAGAAACTGATTATTACCTCAGCCCTGTGTAGAGGCCCTGAGGGAGCTGATCTTTATCTCACACTGAATGGCAGCCCTGCCCATGCAGCTTATCTGAATCTCAACCCCAGTGCTGGCTTGGAGGAACTGGAGGCCAGGTGGCTGTGGAGAGAAAACTCTGCTAAGATTCTGGGCACAAAAATCTCTTCCTGCTCCCAGACCAGTGTACACACTTGATTGTGCCACCTTGGAGGAACTGAGATCTTACAGATCCCCAGAGTATACCCTACTCTTCACAAAAAACTTAAAAGTCAAGTAACTGGTTGGGAAAATGCCCAAAAAAGGGAAAAAAATAAGACTATAGAAGGTTACTTTCTTGGTGAACAGATATCTTCTCCCATCCTTTCAGATGAGGAAGAACAATGCTTACCATCAGGCAAAGACATAGAAGTCAAGGCTTCTGTATCCCAAACATCCAAAATAAATATTCAGTGGGCTCAGGCCATGGAAGAGCTCAAAAAGGATTTTGAAAATTAAGTTAGAGAGGTGGAGGAAAAACTGGGAAGAGAAATGAGAGAGATACAAGAAAACCATGAAAAGTGGATCAACACTTTACTAAAGGAGACCCAAAAAAATGCTGAAGAAAATAACACCTTGAAAAATAGGCTATTCAATTGGCAAAAGAGGTTCAAAAAGCCAATGAGGAGAAGAATGCTTTCAAAAGCAGAATTAGCCAAATGGAAAAGGAGGTCCAAAAGCTCACTGAAGAAAATAGTTCTTTCAAAATGAGAATGGAACAGATGGAGGCTAATGACTTTATGAGAAACCAAGAAATCACAAAACAAAACCAAAAGAATGAAAAAATGGAAGATAATGTGAAATATCTCATTGGAAAAACAACTGACCTGGAAAAGAGATCCAGGAGAGACAATTTAAAAAGTATGGGTCTACCTGAAAGCCATGATCAAAAAAAAAGCCTAGACATCATATTTCATGAAATTATCAAGGAAAACTGCCCTGATATTCTAGAACCAGAGGGCAAAATAAGTATTCAAGGAATCCACAGATCACCACCTAAAAGATATCCAAAAAGAGAAACTCCTAGGAACATTGTGGCCTAGGGCCATTGTTCCCAGGTCAAGTAGAAAATATTGCAAACAGAAACAATTCAAGTACTGTGGAAATACAATCAGGATAACACAAGATCTAGCAGCTTTTACATTAAGGGATCGAAGGGCATGGAATATGATATTCCAGAAGTCAAAGGAACTAGGACTAAAACCAAGAATCACCTACCCAGCAAAACTGAGTATAATACTTCAGGGGAAAAATTGGTCTTTCAATGAAATAGAGGACTTTCAAGCATTCTTGATGAAAAGACCAGAGCTGAAAACAAAATTTGACTTTCAAACACAAGAATGAAGAGAAACATGAAAAGGTAAACAGCAAAGAGAAATCACAAGAGACTTACTAAAGTTGAACTTTACATTCCTACATGGAAAGACAATATTTGTAACTTTTTTCAGTGTCTGGGTAGTTGATGGGATCACACACACACACACACACACACACACACACAGACAGAGAGCACAAGGTGAATTGAATAGGATGGGATCATATCTTAAAAAAATGAAATTAAGGGGTGAGAGAGAAATATATTGGGAGGAGAAAGGGAGAAATAGAATGGGGCAAATTATTTCTCATAAAAGAGGCAAGTAAAAGACTTTTCAGTGGAGGGAAAAAGGGGGGAGGTGAGAGAAAAAACATGAAGCTTACTCTCATCACATTCAACTAAAGGAAGGAATAAAATGCACACTCATTTTGGTATGAAAACCTATCTTACAATACAGGAAAATGGGGGAGAAGGGGATCAGCAGGGTGGGGGGGATGATGGAAGGGAGGGCAGAGGGAGGAAGGAGCAATGAGAAGTGAACACTCTTGGGGAGCGACAGGATCAAAAGAGAGAATAGAAGCAATGGGGGGGGGCAGGATAGGATGGAGGGAAATATAGTTAGTCTTACACAACACGACTATTATGAAAGTCATTTGTAAAACTACACAGATATGGCCTATATTGAATTGCTTGCCTTCCCAAAGGGGATGGATGAGGAGGGAGGGAGGAAGATAAGTTGGAACTCAAAGTTTTAGGAACAACTGTTGAGTATTGTTCTTGCTACTAGGAAATAAGAAATACAGGTAAAGAGGTATAGAAAGTTATCTGGCCCTACAGGACAAAAGAGAAGATGGGGATTAGGGAAGGGAGGGATGTTAGAAGGGAGGGCAGATTGGTGATAGGGGTAATTAGAATGCTTGGTGTTTTGGGGTGGAGGGAGGGGAGAAATGGGGAGAAAATTTGGAACCCAAAATTTTATGGAAATGAATGTTGAAAACTTAAATAAATAAATTTAAATACAAAAAAAAAAAGAAACCCATTGACCACTTTAAGGCCCATTCCCACAGTCTTCTAAGAGTTCCCTGCATTTATTTTTTCTGCATTTTGCCACCTGGTATAGGTTAGTATCTTCTGAGGATTTGGGGATTCCCATTTCATTTTCCAGGTCATTTATCAATATTTGAAAGAAGTCTGGTCCCAGTATCCCCAAAATAATGGCTGTCTAAACATTTCCATTTAGAGGTCTCCATTTCTCTTTACCCTTAGTTTCCTATCTTTTAACCAGTTTTCTATTCATGACAAAACATCTCTAATCCTTCCAGCCTCATTGTAACTTTAATATTCTCCCAGCTGCCCTAAAATTAAATTTTTAAAAAGACTTTTTTTGGGCAGGGAAGTTAATCAAAGACACTTTGACATCCATTTACTGACCATGTTTATGGATTTGTGCATCCTCTCTGTAATAAAGTCAGTGAAATTTTTTTTTATATTTTTCATTTGTTATAAGGTATTCTGTAATTCTCAAGGGGAGCAATCACTTTAAATTCAGTACCTTAAAGCAGCTCATGGGTTAGCAAGCCATATAAGGCCATTATATTAAAACTGAAAAGTCACTGCATGCAAAGTAATTCAAACTCCAAACAGGAGAGCTTCAGAATGACTCCTGAGAAGGAAGGAAAAAACCTAAAAACAAAAAACACTTACAAATCCTGGAGGGCAGGAGGAGAATGTGTTTACATAGAGTCTGCTTCTCTCACAAGCAAGGAGATGCTTTTAACTTTCCTTAGGGATTGTGAAGCTGAGCAAATCCTAGAAATCACAACCAGAGAGAGCTGGGGAAATGCCAGGAAAAATAAGAAATCCAGAAGTTGGCAAATAGGTTCAAAAAAAGGAGCTGGTCAGGCAGTTCAAGTTAATTCAATACAAACATTTATTAAAAACTGCAGGAAACACCTAGGTCTTGTGGGGTTCTGGAAGAAAGAAGCACTGCCATCTTGAATCTTTCAATCCTGTAATAAAAAGTGAAGAAGAATTTAAGGCCAAATTTAAAAAAAATGAATTTCTAAAGATAGAGAAAAGATGGTATCTCCATAAATGGGGAATATTTGGGGTTTTAGAAAAGGGAAAAGGTGAGGTAATAGTTACAAATTAGTAGGGAAATACATGTGTCATAGGATCTTTATTTTGCTTTTAAACTTGCCCTAAAGTGATGTTTTATTGAAGCTTAATATTTAATTAAAAGTTGTTTAAAAACTGAATCTTTTTATAGGGTGTATGACTTTAAAATATGAGGTTATTCATTTAGAGGCAAAATAAATTTTAATTTCAGGAAAAGCTATGCTAAGTATTACTCTGACTCTGTAACCTACTTAGTGCAACCATGCTTAAATTACAGAGGTTAAAAAAATGGACAATTTCAATTATCTAAAAATTTAAAAATTATGTTAACTAAAATCAACGTAGCTAAAGTTAGAAGTGGGTAAATAGGAAAAATCTGTGCAGCAAGTTTATCTGATAAAGGCTTCATTTCTAAGATATTTAAGGAATGGATTCCAATTTATAAGAATAAAAGTCATTTTCTTATTGGTAAATGGTTAAAGGATATGAAGAGACAGTTTTCTAAGGTAGAAAGTGAAGCTATCAATAGCCACATAAAAAAATACTCTAAATCACTGATAGTTAAAAAATGTCAATTTAAGCAACTCAGAGATTCTACTTACCCATTAGATTGGCAGAGATGAGAAGAAAGGAAAATGATAAATAATGGAGAGACTATGAGAAAAAAGGCACAGATGTAGTGATATTTCATATATATATATGTATGTATGTATATATACATGAGAAATCCTATAAAAAGGATTTATATGCACATACATATATCAAACAATTTGAACTATGTCCCCCAAAGTTTTCAAACTGTGTACTCTTTTTTGATAATACCACTTCTGGGTCTATACTTCAAAAAGAGAGCAATGAAAGAGGAAAAGGACCTATATGTACAAAAATGTTTATAGTAGCTCTTTGGTGGCAAAGACCTGACAAGTGAGGGAATGTCCATCAAATGGAGAAGAGCTAAACAAGTTGTAGTCTATAAATGCTACAGAATTCTATTGTGCTGTTGGAAATAATGAAAGAGATAGTTTTAGAGAAACCTGAGAAGACTTGTATGAACTGATGAAGTGCAAAATGAGAAGAATTAGAACAATTTATAAAGTAACAACAGAATGACCCATTTATCAGGAGAGACCAATATTGTCACGGCTACATTAGAGAAAAATCTGGGGGTACAGCTTAATACAGATAGCATCCACTTTGTTTTGCTTTTTAATTTTAGTGATCAGAAAATATCCACATTACATGCAACCCGTTCCTATTTGGAATTACTTGTTTCAGTGTGGGATACTTTGAAAAATTATAGTTATTCCTACATGGCTCGAGTCTCCATTCCAGAATTTGAGATGGTCCAGTCAGTCAGTCTTGAATAACCAGTCACTACTGTGATAAGAGACCACATGGCAACCTTAAGTAAAATAATTATTTCCACATAATCATTTTTTGTAGGACACAAAAAAGGATCGTGTATGAAACTGTAAATCTCTATGATGTATAGCTTTTAAAATATGTAATTAATTCAATATGTAACTTTCAAAGATGTTCTGCTTATCTGTGATACTTCAGTGCCTTTATTCTGTTCTCTTCTGTGTGTTAAAAAAAAAAACAAATGCTTCAATAAAACTCTTCTTTTTTGTCTAATCCTATCTATCCCTGCTTATCCTCTTCTTCCCCAACCCACCCACAAATTGTTTTTTTAAGGAAGAAAGAAGGAAAGACCAAAAAAAACCAAGTCCTTTGTCAGGCCTAGAGGCCTGAGGGCTACCCGAGTCTTACCTTACCTATCGCAGGTCTTCGGCTGGCCAAACCGGATAAACGTATGAGAGAAGAGACTTTCCAGAGTCGAACAAGGGTTAGGCTTTATTATAGTTACATGTGCAGGGGGAACCCTTCCTGAGGAGAGAGAAATCTCCCAAGGAGGCAAAGATCTTACAGTAAGAGAATGGAAGCGGAAGTGGAAGTGGGGAGAGAGGGGAGAGGGAAGAAAGAAGAGAGGAGAGAGGGAAGAGGGGCCTTCTGTCCTCTAAGGGCCCCTCAGCGCTAAGAGAGCCTTCAGGCTTTCCTGACCCTACTTAAGCTCTCCTGCCGCATAGTTTGCACCTGAATACCATGCCTGTTAGATAACAATAGGTGTGCTCAGATCCGGGCCAATCTCGAGGGCGGGGATGCTCTCTCCCAGCACGTTTCCCACGGGAAGAGGCAGAAATGCACGAGATAGCCCGGTCTCACACCTCAATTCCCTGCTGTTCCCTGGGGGGCCTCATGAGAACTCTAAGGTTTAGAAGTTCTCACCTTTACCCGCTCGAGACTGTCCACATGGAACTGAGCTTACACCCCCAACAGTCCTTTGTGTCAAATATTTATATTCAAGCAAAATAAATTCCCCCACTGACCATGCTCAAAAATTCTACATTTTGAGCCCATTACTAGTCTTTGAGGAGATGGGTATCATCCTTCACCATCGGTCCTTTGGAATTACGGTTGGTCATTGCATTGATCAGAATTCTCAAGTTTTTCAAAATTGAGATGGTTTTCCTAGTTGTGTTTGATTCACTGCACATCAATTCATGCAAGTCTTCCCTGGTTTAAACCATCCTTTCATCCTTAATGTTCGCTAATGTTGCATTGTTTTCTTCACTATGGCACAAAGAGCCACTATTAATATTTTTGCACATATGCACCTTTTCTCCACTTTCTTTGATTTCTTTGGGGTATAGACCTAGTAGTTATGTTACAATTATTCACAGTTTGGTGGCTTTTAGGGCATAATTCCAAATTGTTTTCCAGAATGGTTAGATCAATTCACATCTCCACCAAAAGTTCATGAGTGTGCCTGTTTTTTCACATACTCAGCAACAATTTTCCTTTTAATTTTTTATCATATTTTCCAATCTGATAGATATGAGATGGACCCTCAGAGTTGTTTTCATTTTAATTTATCTAATAATTAGCAATTTGGAGCATTTTAAAAATATGACTGTTGGTAGCATGGATTTCTTTGAAAAATATCTATTCATATCTTTTGGCCGTTTATCTATAGGACATGATTTTTGTTTTTCTGTATTTGAATTAGTTCCAAATATATCTTGGATATATGACCTTCATCAGAAGAATTCTTCCCCCACTCCCCAATTGTTTCCCTTCTCATTTTAATTTTACTTTGTTTGTTCAAAATGTTAAATTTTATTTAATCTAAATTGTTTATTTTGTCTTCTGTAATCCTCTCTATCCTCTATTTGACCATGAACGTTGCAGCTATTCAGAGTAGTAAGAAGCATGTTTTTCCTTGCTCTTTTCAGTTGTTTATGACTTTTTATATCCATTTAGACCTTGTATTGGTATATGGTATGAGAGATGTTCTATTCCTAATTTCTGTCCAACTGCCTTCCAGTTTTTCCAGCAGTTTTTGTCAAATGGTAGCCTCACTAATTTTTAAAATTCCAAGCCCATAGAAGATTTTTCACCCCAAACTCCTCAATTTGTGGTGCATTCACCCTATACCCACATACATGGTCTCATGGGAAACAGTTTTTGGAATTTCATCAAGTAAGTAGCTTTGGTTTCAAGCATCATAGGAGATAAATCCTGAGTATTTCTTCCTTTAATCATGTCTAATACATTTATAATAAAGGGGTAAGAGTATTTAATACATGAGCAAGCACAATTTATTGTGGAAGGACAATATGATTTTTGTAGGCAGAAATCGTACTTCTATTTTTAAGCCGCAAATTTTATAAAAATATTCAGTTTTTGAACACCTTTTAATTAAATGATTTACCTATGCATACAGCCAGTTCGTGGCAGAGTTGTGACTAGAATTTAGATCTCTTTACTGGTTTTTGTTCAGTCCTTTCAGTCATGTCCAACTTTTTGTGATCCCATTTGGAATTTTCTTGGCAGAAATGCTGGAGTTGTTTACTATTTACTTCTCCAGTTCATTTTTCAGATGAGGAAACTGAGGCAAACAGGGTTAAGTGACTTGCCAGGATCGCATAGTTAGACTGAATTTGAACTTGGGAGTCCAGATCTCTTGATTAATCAGTTGTTATTTCTACCATACCTAGTTTCTTTGTTACATAATCATCAATTCATTAATAACCACTTTCTTTACTATTCTTATAACTGGTCTGGTTTAGGAGCATCCTGAGGGGTCGATAGACCTAAATCATATACAGGCAGATTTGGACTCTGTGTAAGGAAAAACTATCTAACAATTAGAGATACAAGAATTGGTTTCTCAGGAGGCAGTGAGTTTCCATTCCCCCTATCTGGTGATCTTCGAGCAAAGTAAGTCAGCCACTTCTTGGGAGTGTCATAGAGGATTCTTTGTTACGTTTGGGTTGGACTAGATGGTATCTGAGGTTATGTCCAGCTCTGAGATTCTGTGATTTGTGGAGCCTTGGAAGGGTAGAATTTTTATCTCACCAGTCAAAATATATTCTCAGGGTTGTGTCCCTCAAATGTATAATTCCTCTCCAACTGACTTGGAATTAAGACACCAAGGTAACCACCCTTCTGGGGCGGAATCAGCATCTCCTGTTTTGCCCTCCGTGTCTACAATACCTGAAGAGTGTCTCCAAGTTTAATGGGATTCTACTTGTACAACTACTTTGTTGAGCCTTGTTAAGGGACTCTGTGCCCTTTCCTGACAGTTAAGTGGATCAGTCTGAGAGATTCCCAACATTCCCTCTGCCCTCCCACTCTCTTAGAGCACAATATGCAAAACTTCTGTAGCTCCCTGCAAGTAGCTACATATAATATTCTGGGCTAGTCATTCAATAATGGAAACTCTGTGCAGTGACAGGTGAGGGGAATGATTTCTTTTTCACCATGACAGTTGGGTGAAGCCAATTCCCAGTACTTTGCAGAGGTTTCATGCCCACATAGTTACCCAAGGGATCTGCTTAGCAACCGGGAACTGCTGTGAGGGGAAGAAACTAAAAGTCTCTTCCTCAGCTGTAGCATCCTATAGCTATAACTCTGAAATCCATACAACTAGGGGAGAAAAAGGGACAAGGCAGCCCTGTGGTGTAAAGGTTAGCCCCATTCCCAAACCCACTTCCTGAAGATTCATCTTATTGCCCATGTGAAAAGAACATTCAGAGTTCAACACATCCCCAGGGAAGCTGAAGTTTTCTTTCTTCAAACAGTCAAGCAAGTATCATCTATTGCATAGTTAGTTACCATCACTGGAAATACAAACACAAAATTTTCTGTAGCCAGTGCTGGGATCTTTCTCCCTTCCCCTTTCCTTAAGTGAATTGAACTCCCTAAGACAATGCCTAGGGGAGGCCATTCCTAGGGAAACACAGATCCAATTTCTTACCCCCACCCCCACCCCAATACCTTAGATGTGGCCAGTGTTCAGTCATTTTTTTTTTAGTCATGTCCTATTCTCCATTTCTCTGTTGGGGGTTTTCTTGGCAAAAATACTGGAGTGGTTTGTCATTTACAAAAGAGGAACTGAGAAGGCAGAAAAGGTTAAATGACATGACAGAGTCACACAACTAGTAAGTGTCTGAGGCTAGATTTGAACTCGGGAAGAGAGAGAAGTCTTCCTGACTCTAGGCCAGGCCAATCACTCCATCCACTCACTGTATCACCTGGAAGCTTGGGTCATTTACATAATCCCACTTAGTGTTTAAGAGAGAAACTTCACCATCTGAGCAAAGATAAAAGAGAAAAGGTGGGGCTTTGTTAACTGGAACAAATGGGAAGTATTCTCTTGGGTGGAAGACATTCTTCACAGGAATCACAGAATTTGAGAGTTGGAGGAGACCTCAACAACCATCGAGTCCAACCATCTATGAAAGAAGTTTCCACTCTGACCCACCCAGCGAGTGATTATACAGCCCCTGTCCAAAGACTTCTCAGGAGGGAACCTTGTCTCTTGTGAGTTTCAAGGTCTTAACTATTCTTCTTACTTTGTTAATTACCAAGTCTCTATTGTACCTCATTTTGGGGATTTAAGTAGATAATCTCTCTCTTTTCTATCTAAACTATTTTAGTTTAAAACTCTATTCATTAGATTTGTAAGTTACTTGGCAAATACTCTCTTACTCCTCTTTTGTTGGGTGTCCTCCATCTCTGACCAGGAATATGCCAAAGCTATATTGTAAGAAATCCAACCTCCATCCTCACACATTAGTGTCTTAGCCAGATGTTCACTTTCCAAATTAATTTCTTTCTTCTTTGTCTTAAATGGGCAGCAGGGAGCCTACTCCTCACAGTCTTCAGTTTTTACCCCAGATCTCATCCTCTTTGGCAGCACATTTGGATCCCTTCTGGTATTGTCATTTGTGCCTACATAAATCACCAGAAATGGATAGTTGTCATCTAACTTGATAAGTCTTGAAAGGTTCTCTATGATGTGTTGGATACCTGCCCTAGCAATACAACAGTCTTCTCTATAATTGTTATCAGGTTGACAAATAGCTAACTTTGCTCTTCGAAGCAGGCAATTGCCATGTACTCCACTGTTCCCTGTAGATGATGTCTCACCTGACAGCTTTGCCTCTGGTGCAGAAGCAAAAAGAACATTGAGATTTGCAGTTGCCCTTGCCAGACCTGGAACTAGTGAGTAACAGGTTTCTTACCTTTCTAGCAAGCTTTGGTGTGTCCAGAAACCTGCAGGAGGGGTGACAAAGAACAACACTTTCATTATCAAGGGTTCCCTAGGCCAGTAATGCAATAGTGCATTTGGAACAAGTGTTGCCAGGTAGAGGGTTTTTGTTTGTTTTTCAGGGCTTAGTTTTTCGAGGAAAATTTCCTTTTGAATTGCTGGTTCCTAGCAGGGAGTTAGCCTCAGAAGATCAGAGGGTACCAGCATACATTTTACATGTTTCCTGGGTCTATAACCCAAAAAACCAATCCATTCATCCATCATCAAGTATTTGTCAGTACAAAGATACAAAGAAAAAGCAAAAATGGTCCCTGTCCTCAAAGAACTTAACATTCTAACAGAGAAGACAAGTATATAAGTAGATACATACAAGATATTTACAAAGTATATGGAGGACAACCTTAGAGGGGAGGGATTGATGGTGGGGGGGGGGACTGGGGAAGGCTTCTTGTAGGAGCTGGCTCATGAACCTTGAAGGAATTCGAAGAGGTAAGCTAATGAGGGAGAGCATTCCAGGCGTGGGGCCATCCAGCACAAAGGCTCAGTCAGAGACAGGAGATGGAGCATCATATTTCAAAAAGTAGGCTCACATTTCGGAATTACAGAGTATACAAAGGATGGGCATGTGTAAGCAGACAGGAAGGATAACAAGAAAGGCTAATGGTAGTCATCTGTGAGGGGGGAGAGGGAAAAGGCGAAAAAAAGAAATTTACATGATAACTCTATTATATATTTTAAAAGAATAGCAAGTTGTACATAATAGATTCAGAGTGTCTTGTGCAATCATTTTTTAAATTTTACTATGTTATAGAAATGCTTGTTTTATCCATAAATTAAAAATAAATGCCAAGCAAAGGAGTTTATATTTGATCCTGGAGGTACTTTAATATAAAACTCCATTTAAATTTGGGTGCAGACTAAAAGTAAATCCATTAGAATTCTCACCTTTTACATGTAAAGTTTCACCTAAAATACTCAAAGCTATGTCTCATCAACTTCTTAGGTACCTAAGTAGTGCCTTGCATTGAATGGGAGCTTAATAAATGATTGTTGAACTGAATTAAGAAATTAGGACCATACCATAGTTTTTCAACATTTTTAATGCCTCAGAAGGCAGAGGAGGGAAGTAAGTGCAAAGGTAATGTGTTTAGGGGGTGGACGTGGAGGAAAGGAAAAGAGTGCATTTATTAAGTACCTACAGTGTTCTAGGCACTATAATACACTACTTAATGTTAATGTTCTTATGAGGCTGATTTCACTTCTTTGGGCCTCAGTTTCCTCATGCGTGAAATAAAGACATTGGATTAGATGACCTCTGTGAGGTCCTTTCTAAATCTAAATATATGATCCATAGGATCTGTTTCCTGTTCATGACATATCCTCTTGGGACCAAGTTACCCTTGTAGCCTACAGACATGAAGGATCTGACTCTACTTCTCTCAGTCCTCACCCTTCTTGACCTCTCTACAATGTCTGACTCTGTTACCTGCCCCTCCCCGCTGGGTGCTCCCCTCTGGGTTTTCGTGACTGCTCTCTCTTCTTTCTCCTTCAACCTGTCTGATTATTCCTCCTCAGTCTCCTTTGTCTGATTTTAATCTTTGTAATATCGCTAACTATGGGAGTACTGACGTTGTTCCGTGTCTTCTTTCTTTTCTCTCTCTTAGTGATCTCATCAGCTTCTATAGGTTCAGTTATCATCTCCAGGAAGATGACTCCCAGGTCCTTCTATTCAGCCCTAGTCTCTCTCCTGAGTCCCATATTACAAAGTTCTTATTGGTCCTTTTGAACTGGATGTCATATAGGACATCTCAAACTCAGTGTATCCAAAACAGAGCTCATTCTCTTTCCTTGCCAAACTCATCCCACTTTTGAACTTCTTTATTATTGTCAAGGGCACTATCATCTTTCTAGTTACCCAGGTTCACAAACCTTGGCATGATCTTTCATCTCTTTTGTCTTATTCCACCTATCCAGTAATTTCCAAAATTTAATAAGAGTGCCAGGCCTGGAGGCAGAAAGACTCATCTTTCTGAATTCAAATCAGGCCTCAGATACTAGCTGTGTGACTCTGGGCTAGTCACTTAATCCTGTTTGCCCTCATTTCCTCATCCATAAAATGAACTGGAGAAGGAAATGACAAACCACCCTAGTGTCTTTGCCAACAAATCCCAAATGGGATCATGAGGAGTCAGACATGACTGAAAGATGACTGAACAACAAATCATCTCTTTCTAATTTTTCTCATCTGTTCCTTTCCATTCATACAGCCATGACACCAGTTCAAAACCTCATCACCTTTTTCCTGAACTATTGAAATAGTCTTCTTGCCCCCAAATTGTCCCCACTACAACCCATCCTCCTCTTCGGTGCCAGAGTGATTTTCCTAAAGTGTAGGTCTGACCATATTGTGCTAGTATGAGACATGGGGAGGGCTAATGACTCAGCAGCATAGAGGAAACGATGAGTAATTTAATGAATCAAAGCTCTGTTTGTACTTTTATTACTTGACATGATTATATGTTGTCTTTGATAAAAAGAAAAATCCTATGATTATTATAACAATGTGCAAAAATATTGAAAGAATCTGGTTATTTCCTACTTGGACAAAATATGAAACTTACAGGTACTTATGGAGTTTGAACACTTTATTCTAGATCTGCCAGCTTTTAGACCTTGGGTAAATTACTTTATGTCAGTTTCCTCATCTGTGAGATGAGGACATTGGACTGGATGATTTTCAAAACCTTTTCCAGTTCTGTGGTTCTTATGGTCAAGACTAACTGTAAAAGGGAAGTAGAAGATTTTAGTTCAAAGAGAAAAAAGGATTTGTATAGATACTTAAAATATAAGCATTATACTAATTGATATCTCCCTACTGGGGCAGCTAGGCAGTGCAGTGGATAGAGCACCAGTGCAGGAGTCAGGAGGACCTGAGTTCAAATCTCACCTCAGACACTTGACACTCACTAGCTGTGTGACCTTGGGCAAGTCACTTAACCCCACTTGTCTTATCCTGGGTCATCATCTGGTCACTGGATTCAGATGACTCTGGAGGAGAAGTGAGGCTGGTGACCTGCACAGCCCTCCCTCACTCAAAACAAAGTCAAGGGCAAGTCATATCATCATTCCTCTGATGGCGTGGTCTTCTTCGACAACGAAGGACAAACACACATAAGATCTCCCTACAGATTCGTAGAAATTGCAAATCAGAAGTCATGCAATCTAACTTTATTCTGCAGATGGGAAAATTAAAAATCCATAGGAAGGGAAATGACTTATGTAAGATCACCCAGCAATCATCCTCATATGTGATGCCCTTTCTACCACAACAGAACAAATTTCTGACATATGAATATGCTGAATGAGCTGACAATTAACAATCTCATGGAAGAATTTCAATACAAGACTAGTAAGAAAACTTACCTTTATTTCAATGCTTAGTGAAGTTGCTTCTGTGTTTGCGAGAAAGGACTTGAGATAAATGTTTGCAATTGTTTCTGTTTTGCAGAAAGCATAGTTTTCCTTCTTTGGCCTTCACAGAAAGAAGGATGGAAATACATGTTGGAGAGTAGAACAGTGAATTACAGCTAGATGCCTGAAAAAAGGAATTTCTTACTAGTTATCCTTTATATCCTAAAGAAGTCATCTTTGTGTGGTCAGAGAACTTGATATAGGTTCACAGTTTTTCTCTTTAAAATCCAAAGTAAATGGTCTCTGGTTCACTTCTCTCCTTTTCCCCTGGCTATTCATAGAACTCAGTTCAGAATCCTTTCCCTTATGTAGTAGCTGAGTAGAGACTAACTTCTCTCTTTACTCTTTGAAAAAGTTTCTCTTAGTCACTACCTTTCCCCCTCTTACCTACTCCTCTATAGCGAGTACTCAGAACTCAACAAAAGCATATTCAGAGCAAACAACAAATTTGTCCAGGCACACACTCCTTAAGCAGATCAGAGAGTCAAACAAGGCTTGTCTCTTCTTGATTTATCAGTCATCAATTGATCCTATAATCAATTCAGGATATCAGCCTCCTCCACTTGAAACAAGCTGTCATTATTGATGTGCCTTTCTCCATAGAGCTCCCGAAGTTGATGAGTTCGCCTCTTTTGCATGGTTTCTACCTCCCACCATCAATCTCTCCAGTTGGAAAAACTACACTTTCCAGTAGCCCTTGTTCTCAGACAGGGCTGTATTAACTTAGAATTTAAATACCAGTGGTAGGAAGTGGACCTCTCTCTCCTCTTGGGCTGTGAAAATTACTTTGAATAATGGGGCAGCTAGGTGGTACAACAAAGAAAGAAATGGGCTTGAAATCAGGAAGACTCATCATCTTGCAGCAACTGTTTGCCTCAGTTTCCTCATCTGTCAAATGAAGTGGAGAAGGAAAAGACAAACCACTTCAGTATCTTTGCCAAGAAAACCCCAAATGGGGTCACAAAAAGTCGGACACAACTGCAAAACGACTGGACAATGACAAATGATCACGATCATCAAGTGCCGATGTATTTCAATGTATTTGTTGTCTCATTGATATGGGTATTCCATCTATCCACTGGTACAGATGGCAACCCATCCATGCCTTTTCATCTCCCCCTGGGAAACTTGTTCATATACTCCTCTAAATCCTGATGGGGAAATCCACAACATTTTAGGGAGAATACTCAAGGTCTCTTAATGTTGTGTGGATACCAGTACTTTCTTTAGCTGCATAAAATTTACAAAATAACACATGAACTGAAGAAGAGTTAAAATAGCTCCTTCACATTCTTCTGCCAAACCTTCCCCGAAGTATTTTAAGCTAAAGGGTTTTGCGTTGCTGGGCTGAAGATGATGCTGTTAGGCAGCACTAAGTTAGGTGTGAGGGTGGTGGGCAGACCATAGAGTGAGCATTATAGATGACCTAAATGGAGTGCATCTTATTAGGGGTCAGGCCAAGAAGATGCAATTTGATGAGGGCAAATGTAAATTCTGACATTATTTTTTTTATTTGTGCCAACGTTGGAGATATGAGAAAGACCTGGGGTCTTTAGCGAACTGCAAGCTTTAATAGCTTGTTCAGCAGATCACTATGGCTGCCAGAAAGCTAAGATGACTTTAAGTTTCTAATGGACTGAATTTGATTCATTCAGATCCCTTCGTAGTTTAGGTCTCGTGTGAAAATGAGATTAAACATTGGCAGTCCTTTAACAATTAACAAAAGATTGGCTTAACCATAGCTTAGAAAGAACACTCAAAAAGGATGCAGTAATATTTAGCAAAGCCCACCTTCTCTCCATATGGAGATAAGTCTGTTCAGTGGGGCAGGGTGTTGTGTCTCCCAAAGCCTTGGAACATCCGCCATGCAACATTATCTGGGATATGCACCCTTCTCTCCTCTAACGCTGCTAGCACCCTGGGCAGGTCCTCTCCACCTCACAGTTGGACTATAGCCACTGGTGAGTCTGTCTGGCACAAGGTGTCTCTCCACCCCAGTCCATTCTCCATTCAGCTACCAAAGTGAATTTCCTAAAGCAAAGGTCCAACCACAACAGATTGTCTATTCAATAAAATCCAGTGGCTTCTTATCACTTCTAAGATAAAATAGAACCTCCTAGTTTTACAAATGAGGAAACTGAGGACTGGAGAGCTTAAGTGACCAACCCCAAATCACATGGCTAATAACTATATGTCAGGATTCAAACCTAAGTCCATCACCCTATCCACTATAGCACAGTGTCTCGAAGTTTCTAATCTCCTGGAGGGACATTAGGGTGCATTACATAAGGATTTTAGTCTTTTAAATTTCCTACTGAATGTTTCTGATTATAGCTGTGTGGTGGAACTAAACCTAAAGCCTGATCTTACAATAAAAAAGTACCTAAGATAGGTCTAGGTACCCTGCCTGCCTATATAAGCAACTATTGTTCTTTTTCAGTCATGACTGACTGTCTGTGACCCCATTTGGGGTTTTCTTGGCAAGTACTGGAGTGGTTTGCAATTTCCTTCTCCAACTCATTCAACAGATGAGGAAATTGAGGCCAGTAGGATTAAGGGACTTGTCTAGGATTTCACAGCTGCTGTTTGAGGCAGGCTTTGAACTTGGGAAGAGGAGGCCAGCACTCTATCCACTAGGCCACTTAGTTGCTCCATGAACAACTGTAGTGACATTCGTTTAGCAAAACAAGTATTCAAGGGGCGCAGTAGATAGAGTACCGGCTCTGGAATCAGGAGGACCTGAGTTCAAATTCAGCCTCAGACACTTGACACTTACTAGCAGTATGACCTTGGGCAAGTCACGTAACCCCAATTGTCTTGCCTTCCCCTCTCAAAATAACAACAACAAATATTCAGTATTTAATATGTATCAGGCACCTTGTGGAACCTGAAGATGAATAAGACACAAGCCCTAGCCTCCAGGATCTCCTGATATAGTAGATGAGAACTTGGAGACACAAAGAACTGATACAAATCAAGGTGTGACAAGTATTCATGTGTCTTGCGTGGATTGGCCTTTGTCATCTCCAATTACAAGCCCCTGAGCAATCATCTCTTCTGGCTCAGTAGCCAATTAATGAACTCTTCATCATCACTCAGTGCAGGCTCCTGAGCCATTTGTCATACATGACTGGAAACAGACTCCCTCCTAACCAAACTTCCATGAAGCAGGGTTGAACCAGGCGAGGATTATCAATGCACGTTCCAATGAGAGGTCCTCACGGGCCAGTTGGTCCATGGATGCTACACTTTGTTTTGCTTTTTCTTCTCCCAGGACATACGGAGAAGACATCCCTTCTGGATGATTGCAGGAATAGAGCAGGGAGGGCTTTCTGAAAGAGCAGGTGTCTCTAGAAGGGGGAAATGATAGCTGCTGTATATCATAAGAACCTGTGCAGGAAGTGTTGTTATCATCCTCATTTTACAGCTAAGGAAACTGAGGCTGAGAGAGATTGAGTGGCTTGCCTAGAGTCACAAAGTTAGTAATTGTCTGAGGCAGGATGTGAGCCCATGTCTTCCTGAATGCAGGCCCAGTGTTCTATCAACTGTACCACCTTTCTTCCTGAGGTGGGCCTTTAGAAGCTTTGGTCAGATTGGTTGTCCAGTGTCCAAAAATGGCTAAAGTTATGCCAAGAGGTATTTGAGTATGGGATAACCCACTGTTTTCCCTTCAGGAGTAGGGAAGGAAGGGAGATTGAGATGGTGATTAGCCAGCAAAGTACACCCAGATCTGCCCCAGTGCCATGTGGTACAGGGAGCCCCCTCTCCCTTTATGGTCTTATAGAAGAATGTTCCTATCAACTGGGAAGTAGTAGGTCCCAAATATACAAACAAACCTTGTGATTTCTCTAATCATCTTTACCTAGGAAGTAATAGCTAGAGTTTACATGGTCCTTGGAGATTTGCAAAGTGCTTTACAAATATTATCTCATTTATCCTCACAGCAACCCTGGGAAGTGGGTTCTAATTTTATATCCATTTTAGGACTGTGCAGTGGATAGCCTGGAGTCAGGAGGAGCTGAGTTCAAATCCAGCCTCAAATGCTTACTAGAAGTGTGACCTTGGTCAAGTTGTTTAACCTTGTGGGCCTCAGTTTCCTCATCTGTCAAATGAGCTGGAGAAGAAAATAGCAAACCAAACCCCAATTAGGGTCATGCATGAAGAGTTGGACGTCACTGAAATGCCTGAATAGCGGACAAAGACAAAGAACTTGAGGCAGACAGAGATTAGGTGGCATGCACAAGATCTCACAGTAAGTTTCTCAGGCTGAATTTAAATTCATTCCTGAGTCCTGGTTCAGAAGTCTACCCACCTAGTTGGGTGACAGTAGAAAGGGGGTGGGAGGAAAAGGCAGGGATCTTGTTCAATAAAAGAGAAAGTGATTTTGAGATTTAAATTTTATTCTCCATTATGGAACAGATGGTGCCTTTTCTTTCTTTCTTTTTTTTCAAGTGAGAGGTGAAGAGCCAAGAATGAGTCTACAGGCTTCTGGGTTTTTTTTTCCTAGATCATCTCATTCAACTCAACACAAATGTTGTTTTTTCACCTCCACAAATGTTCATATTTTGATGATTCAGATTGCAGAGGAAATTCACCTTTCACGTCAAATGTGTACTAACGGGATGTTTCTATCTGCCTGGTGCTGCATCTCTTCCAGATCCAATAGCGCATCATCTCTGGGCCTGCCCACTCTGTGGTCCTACCTGGACAAGGAAGTGCAAGGAAGCGTGCTAAAACTAAGCATGACCAATGCTATTAAAACAGAGGCTCTTTGTGTTTGGCCTTGTTTACTATTATCTTCCAGGTGCATGTGGGAAGCACCAGCTTGGGGAAGGGCGATCCAGAAAGACCTCATGTAATGGTGGCACTTGAGCTGAGGCAGAGGCGAAGAGGAAAGAGATTCCAGCCATGAGGGCCTAGACGGTGCCAAGGCACCAAGATAGAGCCATGATGGGTCATGGTGGAGGCCAGTTTGGCTGGACTGTAGACTGCAGTGCATGAAGGAAGGTAAGGTACACCTATGTTGGAAAAGTAGGTTGAAGTCAAGTTATTAAAAAACACTAGGAGCTGGGAGGATCAGGAAAGGTGTGAGCTGAGCTTTGAAGAAAACCAAGGATTCTAACAAGCAGATATAGGGAGGGAGTGAATTCGTATGGGCACAGCCTAGGCAAAGGCATGGCGATGAAGGAAATGTGAAGAACAGTCAGAGGGTAATTTCACTGGACAGCGTCAGTGTAAAAATAAAAGCCCTAGATTTCATTAAAAGTGTTGATTACTGATGAAAATGTGTATGAGTTTAAACGTCACCTCCACCAGAATTTACTCAATCTACGTTCTAATTTTACAAACAAGAAAGAAGTGAACAAATTCGTTTCAGAGATTTATTCAAAATGACAATTTCCACGACACATCACGAGGTCATTGCAAATTCAGCCCAATCTCCTACAAAACTGAACAAAAATACCTTTCTTTTGCTAAAACTTTCTAGGTTACAAAGTACAAAATATACATTATCCCACTTGATTCATACAATAATTTGTCACAGGGCAGACCGTCCCCATCTCGCAGGTGTATGCACCTCTCTTTTAGGGAAGAAAGAACATTGGGCTAAGTGACTCTGTAAGAACCAACTTTTGGTCCAAGCTCTTCCCTTAAGTAGTGTGCCTTTGGGTAAGTCAGTTGCCCCACTCTGGGCTTCAGTTTCTGTACCTGAAAAATTAGGGAGTTCAACAATATGATTTTTAAGATCTTTGCCAGATTTAATACTATATGGAAAAGTTCAGTAACTTAATCCAAGTCACAATCTAGTAAGTGGAAGAGTTGACACCACATCCAGATCTTCCAGTTACAATTCTTAGGAACTTCCTACTACAGCACCCTGTGACACTTAAGTATATGTGAGATCCTGAATTGTCTTTGGAATAATTTTTTTAAAAGTTAGTTTCTTTTCAGAGATATTTCGTAATCTTTAGAACCAAAAGGGACCTTAGAGATCATCTCTTCCAATTCCACCATTTTATGGATGAGGAAAAGGGTACAAAGAAGTTAAATGACTTTCCCAGCTAGAATTCAAAGGTTGGAGTCCAAATCAGTCGGTCAACAAACATTTATTAAGCTTCATGCCATGCATTGTGCTAAATAATGGGAATACAGATAAAAGAAGAAATCTGGTCCCTGCCATCATAAAGCTTATGTTCAAACTACAAAAGACAATACAAAAAAAGAAGCTAGAAGGATGTCGGAAGAGATGAAGACAGTCAGTATGTGGATAGTAAAGGAAGTCTGAAGTGCAGCCTAGGGAGGAATGAGACAGGTTGGCCTGGGTGCCATCTTTAAATGGATGTTGAGTTCCTTCGTTCTTGATTTCTTTGGGTTCTCTAGCACCATATCCTGAGGATTCCCTTTTTTTCCTATGCAAATATCCTTATGATTTTCTGCAGCCTCTTTCAAATCAGAGTTTTTATACTCTCCCATGATTTTTGCAACCTGTGTCTTCTTTACTGGTAATTATTCACAACCGGTCAACCGTGGCCCAGGACTCCGTCCTGGTCACCCACAACTTATGACAGAAATGACAGTGGTGACAAGGATCCTGCCTCGTCCCTTCAGAGAGGAGCCTAGAAAGGAGTTGAGAAAGAGGAGTAGGCGGTGTGTCTGATGTGTGAATTCTGGGGCTAGAGTAAGACTTCAGGATCAAGTGCTGGGCCATGGTAAAGGAAGAATTCTGGAATTGGAAAGATAGTTAATTCCATACCCCGAAAGAGTCTTTATAAACCCAAGGGGGTCATTCACCCCACCCTACTCCCACCAAAGCAGCCCATTTCCCTTTGGGACAACTCTAATTGTTAGACAGCGTCTTCGAATATTAAGTTGAAATGTTTCCCTTTGTGGTCTCTACCCATGGCTCTAGGTTTGTCACTGGCACCACGAAGAACAAATCTAAACCCTCTTCTATAAGACAACTCTTTAGACGTTTGAAAATAGCTCCTCCATGCTGCCTGAGTCCCCTTCTTCTCCAGGCCTCACATTGCCAAAGTCCTTCACATGATCCTCCTGTGACACAGACTCAAGGCCCTGGTTGCTCTCCTCCAGACACTTTACAGCTTAATGTGGCACCCAAAACTGAGCACAACCCTCCGAATGTGCTCTGAGCAAGGTTAAATAAAAGGTGAGGCTTGCTAAGTGGCACAGCAGACAGAGTGTCGGCCCTGGAGTCCGGAAAACTCATCCTCCTGAGTTCATATCCAGCCTGAGACACTTAACTAGCTGTGTGATCTTGGGCAAGTCACTGTAAAAAAGTGGCAAACCACTCCAGTATCTCTGCCAAGAAAACTTCAAATGGAAAGAGTCAGACATGACTCAAGAACAACAACAAATAAAAAGCTAAGTGACGTGTTCAGGGTTAGATAAATAGCAAATATCTCAGTCAGATTCAAACCTCATGTTTTTCTGAATTCAGGTCCAAAGTCTATTCCCTTCGCTGCCCTCCATGACCCTCAGTACTTCTCTTGGGTAACTCTTCTTTCAGCCTTAGACCACATCAATGTTTGGGTCTGCGATCCATTGGACTGTGGACCCATTAGTTCCTCTAGACCGTTTTCAGATGAGCCATGTCTCCCCCGTCTTTTGGGAAGATGATTCTTTTCAAATGTCTGATGTAAGACTTTAAGTTAATCCCTGTTGCATTTTACCTCATTAGATGTGGCCCCAGGGCTCCAATCTGGCAAATTCTTTTTGTATCTTTATTTGGTCACTGTTATTTAGTTTGGTAGGTATCCCTCCCAATGGACAAAGACAAGTATTTTGGGCGTTTAATAAATACTTTCAGGGTGTGCCCATAAGACAGAGAGAGACCAAGACCAGACTGGGACATAAAGAGATGGATAGGGCACCAAATTTATAGTGAGGACTCAAGGGAGCTAGGTGACATAGGGGAATAGAGTGCCAGGCCTGGAGTCAGGAAGATTCATCTTCATTAGTTCAAATCTGGCTTCAGATGTTTACTAGCTGTGTGACCTTGGGCAAGTTACTTCACCCTGTTTGCCTCAGTTTCCTCATCTGTAAAATGAGCTAGAGGAGGAAATGGCAAACCACTCCAGGATCTTTGCCAAGAATGCTGATGCCTGCCTTGCAGATCACAAACTCCAGAATGACTGTCAATGTTACAGAGAGGGGGAAGAACAACCCGTAAGTTAAAATGCATGAAACAACACACACACACACATCTATCTATCTATCTATCTATAGATGTGTGAGTGTACATACATATGTATGTATGTATATATGTGTATATATAATAACTTTATAGTATATTAATATATTATAATTTGATAGGAATTATGATATGAATAATATACATGATCACTTTGTTCTCTATAATACCACAAGATAGGGCTTACAGGGTCATTCAGTGTACTTCCCTAAATGCCCATTCAGTCACTAGAGAGTCATCTAGTCAAGGAAGATGAAGTATCCATGTCCAGGGCCAGAATAATGCTTGTCCTCCCTCAGATATTCCCTACATATGTGACCCTGAGTAAGTCGCTTGTCCTCAGTTTCCTTATCTGTAAAATGGGGACAGTAATAGCACTTACCTCCCAGGGCTGTTGTGAGTATAAAATAAGGTCATATTTGTAAAAATGCTTTCTCAAATGTAAAGCACTATGGAATTACTGTCATTTTCATCATTCTTACCATTTGCTTCAGACTACATAACCATATGAATGGAAAGGGCTGGCCTTGGAATTAGAAAGAAGTGGGTTCAGGTTCTGTTACTTACACATACTATGGGACCCTGGGCAAGTCACTTAGTATTCAAAACAAGAGGTGGGTTCACTGGATAAAACTCTGGGCCTGGAGTCAGGAAGACATGAGTTCAAATTTAACCTCAGAAACTTACTAGTTGTGTGACCCTGCGCAAGTCACTTAACCTCTATCTGCCTTAATCCCCTGGAGAAACCACCTAAGTATCTCTGCCAAGAAAACCCCATATGCATGATCCACAGTGTCCTGACAAGTCAGTCACAACTGGGCAAGAAGAATAAGTCGCAAGCTAATCTCCAAGAATGTAATTTACAGATCAATTGCAGATCTGCTTTATTGGGGGAAGTTTTCACACCTGGAGCTCCTAGTGCTGCTCTGGACCAAAATATGCATGCCCCTCCCCTCCGCACCCTTGAGCAACCCTACCCAATATCCCTGCAAATCCATGGGTGAGTTCCTCTCAGGTCCTTCATTTTGTGGAGGGCCCCAGGCCAGCCATCTTTCATTCCTTTTCTTCGCTATGACTCTTACTTTTCTGAACTTTGCCAGCATCATCTGCCTTCTCATCCTGGAACATCCTTCTGACTCTACCACCCCCTTGTCCCATAGCTCCTCTGAGGGCCTCCATTGTTAGAAAGGATCTAGGCTGATCATCCTTCGTTTTGCTCTTGGATCTGCTTCTGAGTCTCTGAACTTCACCACCATGCCCTCAAGGCAGTACCTTCTCCCCTTCTTCTCCCTCTTCTCAGCTCTCTTTTTTCTTGTCTTTTTCCATTGGAAGGTAGGCTTCTTGAGGACAGGGACTGTCTTTTCTTTCTTTCTTGTTTTGCTTGTATTTCTATTCCCAGCATATAGTTCCTGAAACAAAGTAAGTTGTTTCCAAATGCTTGCGAACTGACACCAACTGAACATGATCATCTTCCATCCCTGCCCTCCCAGGTCTCATGACAAATGAGTGGAGGGATCTTCCCCAGGGGTTGCTGCATTTCAGCAGAAGGACTGTCTCCTCTTTACTGGATCTGGTTTGTCAATCACTCACAGAAGTTTGGGGAATGAAGGGCCAACATAAGTGATATAGCATTCACCTCCTCCCTGACTCCCCAAGCACAGGAGATACAGGAAAGTGCTTGGGACATTGCCAACATCTATGTTCCCAAACCAAACATCTGGGAAGTGTGGGCTCAGCTCACACTTGGGGATGACACAAAGAATGGTGCTTGGAAGTCTTGTCTCTGGGATCCTTGGGTTTCCTGTCTGACGACTGTCCCTGTTGAGTGGGAGGTGGAAAGTTTTATGATCAAGCCCTCTGGTATTTGGGGGGGAACGACTGTTTATCCTCCAAGTTGATTTATGCAATTGTGAACTTCTAAACCACCCCCTTCTTTCCATGCCTACTGTCAAAAACATCCTTCTTCTCTTGAGAAATCTATTTTTTTTCACCTTCAGCTGAGAAATTCTAAAATTTAAGTTTGAGAGTTTGTTGTGTGGGGCATCTCATGCTGTCTTATATGGCTTCATAAATATGATTCTGAGACATTAAATTAGATTATGAAGCCCTAAATTAGAACAGGCTTCAGGGACACAGGTCTCTCCCTGTTCCTTTTCTTGTCTAGCCTCCCTTCTGTCTCCTTGGGTGGTTTACCCTTTTTGCTCCTCCTCCTCTTCCTGCCCCTTAAGAGAGGCTATCCTTCAGGCTTTCATGTTCAGTCCCCTTTACTCCTCCCTCTACATTCCCATCCTTGGTGATTTTAGCTACACTTATAGCTTCAATTATCTCCTTTATACAGAGGATCCTTCAGTTTAATCTCTCATTATCTCAGGCAAATCTCAAGACTGTAATTTACAGATCAATTGTAAATATGATTGTTGGAGGAAGTTTTCACATCTGGAGCTCCTCATGATGATCTGGACCAAAATACACGCCACACTATACCACACACACACACACACACACACACACACACACACACACACACACACATACACACCCCTGAATGACCCTGTCCAATATTCCTGCAAATTCATTTAGAGACCAGTCCTGATCTCTCCCCTGGACCCTAATCCCATCTGTAACTGCATGACTTTTCTACAGGGATGCCCTTCTAGGACCCTGACATCAATACCTCCAAATGTCAATTCATCACCTTTCCTAGAATAAACTCTAGTCCTTCTCCCAATTTGCTTTAGTGGATGGCACTACCATTGTTCTGGGTCACTCAGACTCCAAACCAGGGTTCTTAAGCTAGGCTCCATCATGGGTAGATTTCAGGGGGGAATCTGTGAACTTGGATGGGAAATAATTATATTTCCATTTCAATATAATTGGTTTCCTTAGGATCCTATTTTATTTAATTTTGTGCTTTTTGCTTTATGCATTTTAAAATATAAGGAAAGGACCATAAATAACATAACTTTGTCCAGATTGCAGAAAGGTTCACAACCCCCCAAAAGGTTAAGGACCCTTGCCCCAAGCCTTGGAGTTTCTTTCAATCTTCTCTCTCATTTACCTCCCATATTCAATTAGTTACCAAACTTTGTCTTTTCTCGCCCTAAAGCACCTCTTTCATCCATCTCCTCCGTTCTGCTGTCACTGAAGTTTTTATTCAAGGTCTCATCCCTTCTCATCTGAACTATAGTAATCAGTTCCTAATTGGAACCCCTGCTTCCCTCTCCAATTCAAAAAACATTTCATTAGTCCCTACTCTATGTAAGACAAAACCTAAACAACTCCCTTCTGCTCTCTGTAGCCCTACTTGGAGTTTAGATTTTTACTTTACGTTGCTGCCCAAATAATTGTCCCTGGTCAAGAACCTTCCAATCACAATACTCAAGAACTTTCCATGTTTCCCTCTGACCTATAGGATACAATTCAAACTCCTTAGTCTAGAATTTAAAGCCTTATTTCACACTTTTTCCCTTCCTTCCCCTTAGCAGAATGTAAGATCCTTGAAGGTAAAGGCTATTTCATTTGCTCTCTTTTTCTTGAATGCATTTTGAGTTGAATGCACTCTCAGTGCCAACCCAAATGGATGACTTGCTGTTCCCCAGTCTCTCTCCAGCCTTTACTGCCTCCAATACACTTCATAGATCCTACATCCCATGACTGTAACCAGACTGTCACGAGGGTGGAGCAACTGAGTTTTTGATCCAAGGTACAGAATTGAAGGGGCAGTGAGGGAGTGCATTGGATAGAACACTGGCCTGGAATCAGGAGGATCTGAGGTCCAATTCAGCCTCAGACACTTGCTGGACACATGACCCTGAGTAAGTCACTTAACTCTCTTTGCCTCAATTTCTTTATCTATAAAATGAGCTGGAAAAGGAAATGGCAAAACGCTCCAGCATCTTTGCCAAAAAAAGAGTCAGATAGGACTGAAATGACTCAGCCACAATAGAGCCGAAGTGGGCACCGGCAATATGTATGCACTTTTAGTTAGCATCATAGAAACAGCTGAGATTAGTACCTGGTTAGCACAAACAAGTAGCTGTTAGTTGTCAGGAAGCCACCAAATGGTAGGATTCCTCCCTTTCTCTCTAATGCCCTTGCTTCATTCCCCTGCCACTTGTGGCAGCTTCTCGAACAGCAGCATTGTAGTGTTCCAGAGTTCCTCCCTACAATCAAATTTGCCTTTAAAAGTCCATTTGAATATTCATTCCAAGGCAAACTCCAGAAAATATGCTAGGACAACCAGTATCTAATGCACATTCAAGTAAACTTTTCAAGACAAATTTAGTCACTGCAATTCTGAACCCTGGATCAAAGCTCCAGCTGCCCCACCCTCGTTGCAGTCTCCTTACAGGCATGAGATGCAGGGGCTTGTGGAATGCATGGAGATGGGAGATGCTGGAGTGAGACTGAAGAACAACTAATAGTCCAGTTTGGTTTGAATTTAGTGTTCATTCAATTAAATTGTTCAAGTTTCAGATCACTTGCTACCTCCTTGATCAAGGCCTCCCCGATTGTCTCCAGCTTCAAAATGTTTCAGTGTCCATTTTTAGGTATTTCCTTTGTCCTTTTCCCAGCCTACTCAGATTATATTTACTTGTGTGTACATTTTTAAGCCCCTTCATGAGACTGTAACCTACTGAAGGCTGAGACTGTATCTCTTTTATGTCTTTATATCCCCAGCCCAAAGCACCACTCCCTGCGCACAGTGGACACAATAAATGTTTGCTCAACTTTGTTTCATTGAATTCCAAGAGAACTTGAATAGAACTTTGGGATTTTCTAGTCTAACTCCTCCATGTTAGAGATGCTAAGATAGGTGAAAGGAGGAGGGCCGTGGTCACAGAGGTAGTTAGTGCCGGAGCCCAGCTCTCCTGATTTCCCCCTCAAATCCCCATCTTCCTACCGCACTTTGGTCCCTCCCTAGTCACCCACTGTTCACATTTCCTTAGGAGGCTGTTTCCCTGAAACTGCTATTTGCAAGTCTCCTCTAACTGGATCACAGGAGAAAGTTATGTTTTCACACAGGCACCAGATGGATCCTAGGGAGCCCCTGCCTGTAATCATCAAAGCTAGCATCAAGCCTTGAATCTCAAACACACCTCAGTGTGGGGAGGGGAGAGGAGAAAAAAACTCAATTCAGGGTTCAGCAAACAGGACAAGGAGCCTTTACATTTTGGGTCGAGAGTGAAACTGAGAAGATGCCAAACTTGCTGTGGGAAGCTTCAGACAAAAGATAAAGTCTGGACTGCAGAGACGGTTCATCCTCCGAGTTTCACAGGTCCTAAGGGAGTTGGATCAGAGGTTCTGGCTGAGCCTGGTAGAAGGTCATAGAGGTTTTGATTCTGTGAGAACCTGGAGCTCTAGAGTCTAGATCGCTTTGTTCATTCTATTTTACAAGCCTAATTTTCAAAATGAGAGGCAATTTAAAGCAGTGAATGGGGCCAGGAAGACCTAACTTGAAGTTTTTTTCTGACACACACTGGCTTGAGACCTAGGGACATCATTTAAATTCTCCATGCAGCAGCCACACTCTCTTAGCAGTTATTTATCTGCAACTTGTGAAGGGATTTTCCACACTAGAAATTCCTTATCCTGCTGAAACCACAGGCATGAACTGCACCTTCTATCTCCCTCCACAAAAAAGAGACTTTTAAAATGAAATCACTTTTTATCTCTTCCAAGATCAATCTAATCTGAACTTTCTTAAGAATTAGTTGGATTTTTTTTTGCTTATTCATAGGAGAGGCTTTCCCTTTGGCTCCCTCCTCCATCCCTACCTTGCCAAGCGCTACCCACTTCAGTGTGGCATTTCTGACAGCATGACAAAAACAACAGCTCGAGGTCAGTTTCATTTAGTTCTACTTTATAGAAATAAAGCCTGGCAGTGTGTCTGAATGGTGAGGTCTTCCGTAGCCTCAGCTCCCTCCCTGGTCCCCTTCCACCTCCTAGTCCCCACAGAACAGATCAACATCTCAGAAAGAGACTCAGAGTACTATTAGAAGGGGCCAGAGTCTCACTTCTAGCAACAAAAAGGGGATAACCACGACCCATTCTGGTTTCCCATTTCCAGTCAAGTTCTGGCCTTTCAGGCCTTTCCCCCTTGAAGTTCATCATTGTTATAACAGTACAAGATCATTCTTACAGATGGAAAACAAACAGCCCCAAACCTCTGCCCCCTTGGGAAAGCCGAACATGTTTACGAAGCAAGACACAGTTTTCCCGCTAGACTTCCCCATAGAGCTGCCCTTGTAATCAGTATTCGGTGAAAATGTGCCATTTTCATTGATGGGAACTGATGCCATCTGCTATTTAAAGATGCCTCCCCCCTCCCCATTTTTCTTCTTTTCCCTCCTCCCCTGGGCTAAATCATGTGGCCCACCCCCTCAGCCAGCTCTCACTTGGAAAAGTTTCTGCTTCCTCTCTCCACCTTAGGAAACACAAATGGGCCTGTTAGTTCAACTTGTGTGTATGTGTGTGTGTGTGTGTGTGTGTGTGTGTGTGTGTGTGCTTGTGCATACTTTTAATAAGCCATCTTTAGTCTTTGGTTATGGCTAAGGCTTACAGAAATAGCTTCAGCTAAAATGGCCAGCGAAGGAGGAATAAGGTGTACCCTACCAAGCTGCAGAGGAAGGAGGCTCTTGGCTTCCTTCAGTCTCAGCTCACTGATTGACTCACTATCAGGGCCCACACAGCTCCTGCTGAGAAAAGCTGTGACAACTGAGAGGGCGGAGGAGAGAGGAAGAGAGAGTAGAGGTGGAAAGCAGAGGGGAGGGGAGAGGAAATGAGAGGAAAGAAAAAAGATGGCAGAAAAAGAGAAGGAAGGAGAAGGAGACAGTATAGGAAGAAAGTGGTAGGAAGGGGAGAAGGGTGAGATGTAGAGAGCAGAGAAGGGGAGGATGAGGGGAGAAGAGAGCACAGAAGAAGTAAGAGAGGAGAGAAGAGGAGGGGAGAACAAAAGGGAGGGGAAGATGAGAAAAGAGGGAACGAAAGAAGAAGCAGAAGGGAGGGAAGGGACAAGGAGGCAGAGGAGAGGAGAGGTGGGGGTACAGGAGAAAATCCACAGGAGAAATTACTGAAACATGAAACCAACAGGACAAGACAGCAAAAACGAAACCAGGAGAAGCAAAGACTTCTCCACTCTGGCCCCACTAAAGTCTCCCTTAATCACGATGCATAGGGAATGGAACATTCACTGAAATGTCTGGTTGGGCAAAATGAGCAGAAAATTCTGTTTTCCCAAACCTTGCTATATTTGAGTTCACTGTCTTTCCTTCAGGCATCTAATGAACATTGATAAATCTTCCTTGGATGGTTCTGGATTTTGTTTCTGGGTCATCTTAACCAGGTCTCTGTGTAGAAGATTGGGCTGAATGTTCACTGAACATGGGACACCATTCCTTTCCTTTCGACACAGAGAGAAAAGACATGCTGATTCACTGAGGTTTTGCTACACTCAGAAAATTCTTTAAACAGAATACTGAGCAATAGTATACTGAGTATAGAAGGAAAGCTGGTTATATGAATATACATACATAGGCATATCTGTATATGTCTTGTTCCACCATAAACTCCTGCTCCAATGTTTTAGTGTGGTATGGAGGTCACCCTGAGTTGTCAAAGACTATGCTACTAGAGTACAAGTTCTACCAGGTACTATCCATTAATAAGAATTTATTGGTTGGTTGGTTGTTGTCCTTCGTCTTCAAAGAGGACCAAAATGATATCACCTTTGTGAAGTGAAATTTCATAGTGTCCGAGTGTGGCTGATCAGACCAATATGAGCTTGAAATGCTCTACCACAGGTTGTATCGCTTCTTCTGGCCACCATGTGATCACCTACCCCATGCAAGTTCTCCATAAAATAGTCATTCTGGCAATCATACATTTTGCATTCAAACAACGTGGCCAGCCCATCAGAGTTGCACTCTCTGAAGCATAGTTTGAATACTTGGCAGTTCAGCTCAACAAGGACTTCAGTATCTGGTACCTTATCCTGCCAGGTGATCCTCAGAATCTTCCTAAGACAGTTCAAGAGGAAGCGATTCAGTTTCCTGGCATGGCACTGGTAGACTGTCCATGTTTCACAAGCATATAACAATGAGGTCAGCACAATGGCTCTGTAGTCCTTCAGTTTGGAAGTCAGTCTAATACCTCTTCTCTCCCAAACTTTTCTTCACAGCCTCCCAAACACTGAGTTAGCTCTGGCAATGCATGCATAACCCTCATTGTCAATGTGTACATCCCTGGAAAGTATGCTACCAAGGTAAGTGAACTTATCCACAGCATTCAAAACTTCTCCATTTGTTGTAACTGATGGTTCCACATATGGATGGTGTGGTGATGGCTGATGGAACACCTGTGTTATTTTGGTGTTAATTATTAGGCCAAAATGAGCACAGGCAGCAGAGAATTGATCCATACTTTGTAGCATCTCAGCTTCAGAGGCTGCATGGAGTGCACAATCATCTGCAAACAGAAAATCATGCACTAACCCCTCCCTCCACTTGGGTCTTGGCTTGTAACCTTTTCAAATTGAAGAACTTACCATCAGTACAGTAGTTGACCTTGATGCCTTGTTCATTCTCACTGAAGGCATTTGTCAACATGGCTGAAAACATCATGCTAAAAAGCATGGGAGCAAGCACACAGCCCTGTTTCACTCCACTGGTGACTGGGAAGGCATGAGAGCTTTGTCCATTATCCAGAACCTGGGCAAACATGCCATCATGAAACTGACATACAATATTGATGAACTTCTCTGGGCAAACAAATTTTGACATAATTTTCCATAAGCCCTCACAACTAACAGCGTCAAAGGCTTTGGTCAGATTTACAAGCTTTGTGTACAGACCTCTGTTCTGCTCCTGGCATTTCTCCTGGAGGTATTGGGCAGCAAACACCATATCGACTGTTCCTCAGCCTTTTCTGAAGCTACACTGATTCTCAGGTATATGCCCATCTTCCAGGTGAAAGACCAGCCTACTTAGGAGGACTCTAGCAAGAATTTTGCCAGCAGTGACTAAGAGAGAGATCCCCTTGTGATTGTCACAGGACAATCTATTCCCTTTACCCTTATAGAGATGGACAGTGGGGGCATCCTTGAACTCCTGGGGGATAACCTCCTCTTGCCATATAACCTGGAAAATTTCAGTCAGCTTTTGTATGAGCAATGGTCCCCTTACCTTGTAAATCTCAGCTGCAATAGAATCAGCACCAGGTGCTTTGCCACATGAAAGGAGCCTAATGGCCCTCAAAACCTCTTCTTCAGCTGGAAGTTCAGCTAAGGAGGGATTGACTTCAACCTGAGGCAAACGGTCAATAGCCTCAGCATTGATTGATGATGGTTTGTTGAGAACACTATGGAAGTGTTCAGCCCATCTCTCTAGGATCATGTCCTTATCACTAATCAGTGTGACTCCATCATCACTGAGCAGTTGTGATGTACCATAGGTTTTTGGTCCATAAATAGCTTTCAGGGAATCATAAAAGTGCTTTGGATTGTTGCTATCAGAATAAAACTGAATTTCATCTGCCTTCTTACTGAGCCAAGAATCCTGCATCTCTCTAAACATTGCTTGTAATTTGTTTTTGATGGAATTAAATGCTTCCTTCTTAGAGGTGGATGAACTATCCTGCTGGTAAATCCTATGGAGTTTTCATTTTCTGTTTAGCAGCTTCTGCATTTTCCCATCATTTTCATCAAACCAATCTTGGTGTTTGCAAGTGTTCTGAACCAGATGAGCAAATGCAGTGCTGTACACCAAATCTCTGAAAGCTGCCCACTCCTTTTCTGCTCCACTGTTGCCAACTGGGTGTTGGCTCAACTTTCCCTCCAAGTCAGCAGCAAACTGTTCATGCTCAGAGAAGAGCTCTAATTTGTTGACATTAATTCTTCTGGTAGTCACTTTGCCTTGGGGGTGGTACTTTTGATGAATGCAAATATTTAGCTTGGAAAGGATAAGTCTATGATCAGTCCAGCACTCTGCATCACACACTGCCTTTGTCACTCTCACATCTTGTCTGTCTCTTCTCCTTACAATAACATAGTCTATTAAATGCCAATGTTTGCTGCAAGAGTGCATCCATGAAGTTTTATTGCCTTTAGGCAAATGGAAGACAGTGTTGGTGATGAGAAGGTCATGTGATACACAAGTCTTCAGCAATAAATGACCATTGCTGTTGCTGTTTCCAACTCCATTCCTCCCTAGGACTCCCTGCCAAGTCTGGTAGTCTGAGCCTATTCTAGCATTAAAGTCATTCAGAAGGATAAGCTTGTCCTCTTTTGGCACATTGACAATAAGGGTCTCCAGGTCTTCATAAAATTTTTCTTTGACTTCATCAGGGTTTGTCATGGTGGGAGCATAGACACTGATGATGGTGGCATGGCATTTTCTTGCAAGTGGCAATCGCATTGTCATGAGCCTGTCATTCACTCCTTTTGGCAGACATACCAGTTTGCTGATTTGATTAGTTTTGATTGCAAAACTCACACCAGTTTCACAGTGCTCCCCTTCACTGCACCCACTCCAGAAAAAGCTCCAACTTTGGTAAGCTGGCCTTCATTTACCAACCTTGTTTCACTCAGGGCTGCTATATGGATGCAATACCTGTTGAGTTCTCTTGCAACAAGATCAGTTCTTCTTTCAGATCTACTGGATTTTGTGTTGTCTGTTAGTGTGTGCAAGTTACCTGTGCTGATGGTGAGTGGAATCATCTTTGCAGATGTTTTTGTACTTTCTTTGTGTTTCGACCACATAGTGGGATTCCCAGCCTGCTATGGTAATCCTGCCAGGGTTGGGTAAGCAGGCAATGTTTAGGGCATCTTTTCTAACCCCCTTCCTCACACCAGGAGGTGAGCAGTGCGATTCTTAAAAGGCTGCTCAGACACCCAGGCTGCTGAGTCCCACTGCTGCTTCCAGTGAGAAATGATCCTATGGCCTGGGTCGCCTGTGTGCAGGGTTATGACTACAGTTCCCAGTACATCTGCACCTGCTGCATCATCACTTGTCTGTCACCACAGGACTTTGAGGCATAATAATGAAATGGTATGGGTGATGTCTTTTGATTCATGTGTAAATTGGATTTAAGTGAGGCAGAGTTGCATGAAGTTGTCAGCCTCACTCTCTCCTCCAGGGTCATCATAGTCCAGTGGCAGGACAGAGTCAAGATGGCTGACAATGGCTCAGGATGCAGTTGGATGACCTTGATGTCTTCAGTGTCTAACCAAGCTCTAAGTGCTCCATATCCCCTGCTTCATCTGCCTTCATGGCTGTTGGAACAAATTGTTCTCATCCACCCATTCCACCAGAGGATGTCTTCACATGTTTGGGGTAGACACACCCCTAACTCACCAATGGGTTTGAGAACCCTTGGTTACCCTCAACCTGGTTTGTCCCATCTGCCTAAACGGTTCACCGGGCTGTGGTTGCTGTGCGTGCTACAGCTTCTTGGAGCCACAGGTGAGAGTTGGATGGAACAAGTGGACACCAAAGGTGGAAAGAGCCCTGAAAAGGGCTTGGCAGCCATCACATCAAAGGTACTGGTCTTCCCTGAACACACCCTACACCTCAATAAGCATTTATTAAGCACCTACTCTATGCCAGGCATATACTAGGGTTACAAGTACAAAGAATAAAACAGTCTCTTCACAAGGAATCTATATTCTCATGGGGAAACATTAAGTACATATAAGTACTAACATCAAAATGCAAAGACAAACAAACAATAAAACAAAACGTAATTTGGAAGATAGGGCAACTAGCAGATGGAGGGTTCCAGAAAGGAGAGCTTCATGAAGAAGATAGTTCTTAAACTTCATTTTAAAGGGAAAGGGTCTTTATGAGGTGAAGGTAAGGAGGGATGGACAGGGCAAAAGGACAAAAAGAGGAGAGGGATAAAGCCTTTGAGCATGATCCTGGCCATAGAAACCCCAAGGTGGGGGTAGGACAAGCACGAGCACTTATTAAGCACCTTCTGTGTGCCGTACTGTACTAAGCACTTGTACAAGTCTCATTTCATTTGAATCTCACAACAATCCCTGAGAGGTGCTATAATCTCCATTTTACAGTCAAGGAAACCGAGGCAAATGCAGGTTAAGTGACTTACTCAGGATCACACAGCTAACAAGTGTAGGAGGTCAAATCTGAACATTGTTCTTCCTGACTGCAGGGCCAGGGATATAACCACTGTGCCACCTATCTGTCTATTTAGGCATTATTTGTTGGCTGCGTGCTTGATCATGAATTCTTGGCCCACAGCAATCTGTAAAACAAAGGAAAATGCAAAACAACTCCCAATCCTGTCAGGCCCCTTTCTATCTATACAATAATGGTGTCATAGAGGAGGAAAAGAGGACAAAGAATATGAAGAATTGTACAGCTTTTAGACCATCTAAAAAATTCATTTAACTCTTGGTATATGTGAGATCCTCGTCTAATTCAGTTCAGTTGTTTTCCAACTGTGTCCAACTCTTAGTTACTCCATGTGGGGTTTGCTTGGCAAAGATGCTGGAGTGGGTTGCCAATTCCTTCTCCAGCTCATTTGACAGATGAGGAAACTAAGGCAAACAGGATTAAGTGACTTGCCCAGGGTCATACAGGTAGTGTTTTAAGGCCTGGATTTGAAGTCAGGAAGAGGAGTCTTCCTGACTCCTGGCCCAGCACTCTATCCAAAGTGCCATCTACCTATCTCTACTTGTCTATTTACCAAAGAGTCAACATGAATCATATCAATCTTGTTATTTTTGCTATCAATCAGACCAGAGAACAAAAGGAAGTTGCAACTAAATGGAAGGATGGTTTACCATTTCTCCTTGGCTTAGACAGAAAAATTAAGGCATTGACAAAGATGATTTTTATCTTGGGTCCTAAGGAAATAAGAACTGAATATGGATGCTCATGTATGCGTGTGTGCACAGGTATGTGTGTGTATGCAAATGTGTGAATGTATGTATTTATGTATGCAATATGGATACAGACAAGCATATATGTGTATGTATGTCTCTCTGTATATATGTATGCATATGTGTACACATAGACATAGACATACACATATATGTCTCACACCCAGTCATCTCTTACTGTACTGCTTATGACGAACATTTTCAAAAAGAGCACCATAACGATAATTATAATTTATGCACCAACATATGTTGCAGAGGATGAGGAGGTACAGAAATTTTATTTTTAAAATCTTCTAAATTAAATAGGCTTATCATTTAATGTCTAGTGACTGTAATGTAGAGTTGAGGTGAGGAAGTAACTAGAGCTTTGAAAAGACTTCAACCAGCAAGCACTTCATCTCCTTGCCAAGCTGAAAGGAATGTAAGCTAAGAGCAATACTAAAATACATTATAGTGGAATATAGACTCATTTGCAAATTTTACAGAAGGTGGAAGATTATGAGTAATATTGCTTCATAAAATAGCAAGAAGCAGTTGAGGGGAAAGCAAGTCCACAGAAAGCTTAGCAAGAGACCCAACTGAGCTAGATTGTCTTAAATGTACTTAAGGTTAAAGTTAGAAACATAAGAACAATAGATGAAAAAGTGGAAAAGATCTGTAAAGATTTCTACAATGAACTCTTCATCCATGACAATGGAGCTCAGAATTTAGACTCTAACATCACAATCAGGAGTACTGCAAATAGAAACACAAATGACAGTAAAGAAAATAAGGATGACAAGAGAAGCTGAATTGGAACAATTACTCGCAGAACAGGTCTGTGTCGAAGAGAAAAAAAATTGAGAGTAATGAGCAGTTGATTCTGGAAATAACTGAGAGGGTAATACCTGATGCTTGAATGAAATCATGGATCTTGTTATAACCAAAAAATAAAAGGTGATTAAGAAAATGTCAATTATTACTGAAACTCTTTATAAAAATTATAATAATCATTCATACAAACTTCAAGGGCATATCTGATGAAAATATGAGAATGGAACAGACACATTTTTGTAAAAGATATTCTGTAGTGGATCACAGAGTACAGAGTACAGAGAGTATAATATGCCATTACTTACTATTTATTGACTCTCAAAAAGCCTTTGGTTCTATAAAACAAAATGCCTCCTCCTTAAAAGCTTTCCTTAAATAAGGAATCCATGTATATGTCAAAAATTTCTTGAAAAATATTAAAGCAGTAGTGCAGTCCCTTAGTGTCTGGGCTTACACACTAAGATCATTCTGGCATACCATAATCATATGATAAATGCTTATAGTTGCTTGCTCTTGGGAGTATTCTTCAAATCACTTTCTCTTCGTCTCATATTGTCATCACTCAAACTTAATATAGTTCATGTCTAAGTCTCTTTAAACATAGGGAAGAAGGATCCTGATCTACCATAGAAGGTAACAATGTACAGGACCAGGTACAGGACAACCTTCATTGGACCGCGTAGAGAAAATGAGGAGGAGGGTGGTAGTGGAAACACAGAAAGAACTCATACTAGCCTATAAATGAGAGAGGCAGGTGTGTCCCTTTCTAAGGAGTCCAATCTATCCTAGGGTCCCTTTCCATTGAGTCCAGCCCTTCCTGGGGTCTCAAAATCATTCAGACCCATAGCACCACTGTTATTCACATTTGTTAGAAGGGAAATTAACTTGGAATTACTAATGAGGCAATTCCCAACATCCCAGTGAATGGAATGTCCCACTTTTACTCCCAGAAACCTGTATTGGCATCCAGGCATACAATATTACCTGGAGGTTTATATTCTCCTTAGCAAGTAAAGAAACTTGGAGTTTCCAGCTGAGCAGACTCCCAGACACACCAACCACTAAACTCTACTTTACTCCCAAAGACTCTGCAGCTACTCAGAATGAGGATATTATTCACTGCAGTGTATTTGCCAAGAAAACCCAAATGGGGTCATAAAGGTTGAACATGACTGGAAATGACTGAACGACAAGAAGAAGAAGGAAAATCAACTTGGGGATGCTAGAGAGGCAACTCCCTCCCCATCAGACCTGCATCTTCTGAATAATTCTCAGGAATTGCTGTTGGTGCTATGGAGTCATCTGTCTCTTCATGACCCCATTCGGGGTCTTTTTTCTTTGATAAAAAGATACCATGGGTGATACCTTGATTTGCACATGAATTGGCTTTGTGAGGCATTGTGGCACAAAGTCATTAGTGTCATTCCGTTTTCTTGAATCATGCCAGACTAGTAGTAAGACCAAAGTCTGGATGACTGGCGCTGACCCTGGAGGCACTGGATGACCTTGGCACCTTTGATGTCTGACCCAGCTCTAAGAGCTCCACAGCACCCACTTCAGCGACTGTCATGGCCGTTAGAATAACTCCCTGGTCAAGTCATCCCCCATGATGCCACTGGTTCTCTCCAAAACACAAAGGATAAACAGTGATGTTTCATTGCATTCACATGCATAATTTGTTCCCCAATTGATGGGCACCCTGTTAATTTCTAGTTCTTTCACCATAAAAAGAGCTGACACACACACAGACATACATACATTACACACAAATAAATCCTTTTCTTCTTTCTTTGATCTCTTTGAAGAATGGGCTTAGTAATGGTATGCTGGGTCAAAAGATATTCATACTTTTGAGAACAGATCCAGATATTTTCTAAAATGGCTGGACCAATTCACAGCTCCACCAAGAGTACCTTCATACCTCACATATAGTCTTATAGGATGAGTCCATTTTACAAAAAGGCTTCTTGCAAAGTTCAGGAACATAGCAAACAAGTAAAAATTTTCCAGTGGATTCTACTTAATATTATACAAATATTTCTAACTTTACTTAAGGTCACATATACAGAGAGACATGCCTTGAATGGTAACATGATACAGTAGCAGGGGAAAGCACAGGCTCTGGAGTTGGAGAATCTAGGTTCAAGTCCTGTCACTGATAAAGACTGCATGCATGACCTTGAGCAAGTCACTCGTTCTCTGTTTTCTCATCTGTAAAATGGAGGGGTTGTATTAGTTGTCTTCTGAGGGCCCTTTGAAATAAAGAACTCTGATTTTATAAACTTTGATCACATCACATATATGATCAAAATTTAGATCTGACTAAGAGTCACACCTTTGAACTGTAATTCTCCAGACTTACCCTGGCCCTTGTATATTTCTAGAATATATAAATGTGATTCAAAAGCACTCAGAAAAGTGCTATACCTATCCACATAGAAAAAACGAAGTGAATGAAAAATGACTTTTTCACAGTAGGTCAAATAACCCATGGAACTAATTCATCAATACATGTGTCTGAGACAGACATCTTGGATGAACAATGAATAAGAAGCAGAAATGAACACAAGAAAAGAAGAGTGTCCTGGATGGCCCCTGGGAAATTGCTCATTACTTTTTATGACCTGGAACTTTTCCCCAAAGGCCCTTCTTTTTAACATTAGTGTTCTTCCACTAATGCTGTAATCTACAAGTCATGGAAGAACACAGTCACTCCAAAATTACAGTTGCAGGTCAATGGAAGGGTAATAGACAATGTCAGGATGGAGTGTGTCACATTGTTAGCCAAAAACTATGCAGACAAGTTGGCCTCAAAGATATCAGAGACATATCACCAGAAAAGAGGGCGGGTCAATCATGTAATGAGAATAAGTGGAAGTATGAGATTGAGAGACAAGAAGGCAGCACAGGGGATAGAGCTCTGACCGCAGAATCAGGAAGACCTATGTTCAAATCCATCCTTAGATACTACTAGCTGTGTGACCCTGGGCAAGTCACTTGACCCCTATCTATGTTTCCTCAGTTGTAAAATGGGGATAGTAACCACACTGACTTTCCACAGTTGTTGTGAGGATCCAATGAGATAATATTTGTAAAGTGCTTTGCAAACCTTAAAGTGCTCTGTAAATACTGTTTATCATCATTGTTATTATTAAATAAGAGATAACTCCTGTGCCCCACTGGTAACTACAGAACATCAGGAGATTTGGAAGGAAGGACCCTAGCATATCGAATGGACTCCCTGTGGAAGATTTATGGGAGGACATGGATCACTGTCACACTGGGACAAAAAGAGTTGGATGGGTTGCCATTGGCACTGTTGAAGGGAGTCCCATAGTATTACTGAAGGCTCAAAGAGGGTGTATGTGTGTGTGTGCATGCTTGCCTTTTTGCATATACATGTATATGCAATTTAATTATGAGAGCAAGTTGGGGCCAGATCAATATCGCTAACAGAAACCAAACTCACCTAAATATAAAATTTCTTATCATTGTTGAGTTGTTATTTCAGTTGTTCAGTTGCTTTCAGTCATATCTGACTCTTTACAACCACACTCGTCCAGGGTCACACCACTAGTGAGTGTCTGAGGCCAGATTTGAACTCAGAAAGATATGTCTTCCTGACTCCCAGCATCCCCTAGCTGCCCTAAATGTAAAATTAACAGCCATGCCAGTGGAGAAGATTGCTGATGCAGATAAAAGAAAATCATGGAAAATCCAAGGAACTAAGATTGCCCTAAGATTGTTTCTAATGACAGACTCCCTGCTGCCTGGATATTTCCAGAGCACTGCTACAGCTGGACATCATGGGTAACCTGAAGGGTTGCCAACTGGCTGGGTTTTTATAGGGGTTTTTTTTGCCTGTTTGTTTTATTTTTTTTCCCCAGGAGACAGTTGCTAGTAAGGAT
The DNA here is from genome assembly GCF_028372415.1 of Notamacropus eugenii. NCBI lineage: Eukaryota > Metazoa > Chordata > Mammalia > Diprotodontia > Macropodidae > Notamacropus > Notamacropus eugenii. Next base: position 473,904,933 of record NC_092875.1, read on the forward strand.
CTATGACCAGATTAATGTGGAAATACTCTTCAGGCTATGCTGTCATCTAAACAAGTTCCTCAGTTGAATGAGAATTGGTGATCCTGAAGTGGGAGTGGGCATGATGATGCCAGATAGGATAGAGTAGGTGTGGGCGAGGGAGTGGATTGAGTGTTCTGTCCTGGTGGACTGTGGTCCTCCCACGAAGGGAGCAACTGAGGCACACATCATCTGGAGGTACTAGTGATCAGTGGAAACCTTCTGTCCTTCCTCTTCCCCAGGTCTTCTCTTGGTCCCCTCCTCCATCATGGCCTCCTCTCACCCCAAGTCACACCCCCTAGACTCTGTTCTCCCTGGTAACCTCATGTCTGTTTAGGAATGATGGCAAATCTAATTTAAGCCTCTGGGTGACTGTTCCTTTTATCTCCTCTTGAGTAAAGCCTACATACTCTTTTTAAAAACAATCCATAGCCCTCTAATGTTCTGGGGTTTTTTGTTTTTTGTTTTTAAATAACTGAGGAGAGGTTCTCTGCAGGACATTGAAACCTCCGCCAGACAGGGTTCCCAGGGACTAACCCTTGTAAACAACAATTCCTAAGCACAAGGGCCAGCTCCATTTATGCTGTTTTGCTGCTCAGTCAGTTTCAGTCCTGCCCAGCTCTTTGTGACCCTACTTGGGGTTTTCTTGGCAAAGATACTACAGAGGTTTGCCATTTCCTTCTCCAGCTCATTTTACAGATGAGAAAACTGAGGCAAACAGGGTGAAGCGACTTGCCCAGCCACTAGCCAACTTACCTTAGCTAAAGATTGGTCTTTTCCCACATAATAATAACCCATGTTTATATGACAGTTTAAGGCTCATAAAATGTTTTCTTCACAATAACCTCACAATGTAGGTGGATAATGCACGCATCATCATTCCCATTTTACAAAGGGAGAAACTGAGGTTCAGAGTGCTTAGGTGAAAGGCTGAGTCACACAGCTAGAAGGCGGCTGAGGTCAGATTTGGACTCAGAAAGAGGAATTTTCTTAACTCTAGACCTGGCATTCAATCCACTGTGCCTCCTAGCTACCCCACTTACGGTTATACCAATCAGCAATAAATAAGGAATTTTAGATGCTTTTAAAAAGCAAATTTTCCTGTTGGAACAGTCCCAGCAGTGCCCAGCATCCAACAATTGCCTCTTCAGGACAAAAGCCAACTTGATAAGATCCAGAAATGGGCCCTTGCTACTCGTCTGTGAGGATGCGTAGCGGAATCTCTCCAAGACTTAATCAAACATCTCAGCTAGTCAGTCAACTCTGAGCCTGCTACTTAATCAAAGAATCGTACAACTGTGGGTTTAGACCTAGAAGAAATCTTAGAGGCTCTTTTGTCCTGTAGATAAAGTAACCAAGGCAAGGTCCCCATGTCACAAAGTAATAATGACAGCCACCATTTAGATAGTGCCTACTACGTGCCAGCTCAGTGCTTTACAGTTATCATCTCAGTTGATCCTCACAACAACCCTGTGAGGTTGGTATTGTTATCATCCTCATTTTACAGATGAGGAAACTGAGGCTAAATGATTTGCTCAGGTCACACAGCTATTAAGTGTCTGAGGACAGATTTGAACTCAGGTTTTCCTGGCTCCAACTCCAATACTCTATCTATTAATCTTCCTAATTCCCTCAGCCAGGATTCAAAGCCAGGTTCTCTGACTTCAAGTCCATCACTCCTTCCACCTTGCCCACTGACCGTGGGCAAATCACTTCTGGTCTCTGCATCTCAGCTCTCTCTTTGCTGATATTCCCCATGTTCCTCTCCATCACCCTTTCTGTAACAGATTCTTGGTGGCTGTGGTGGTGGTAGGGAAGTAACCATTTTTGATAATAATGTTTCACATTAATATGACTCTTTGTATGTTCAGAAACATTGTCTCACTTAGTCTTCATGGCATGGGCAGTGGTTCTCAAAGTGCCATCTGTATGCAGACCTCTATGAGTTGCCAAGACCCTTTCAGGGGGTTCTCCAGGTCAAAGCTATTTTCATAATAAACGTTAAGATGTTTTTGGACTATTAAAATACTCTTCCCTTTTCCAACTCCATAACTGTGTGAGGCTGAATTTTCAGCCAATAATGCTTCAACCAAAATAACATACTAAAACAAAACCACAAAATAATGCATTGCAAATAATTCAACGCCGATATGAGCATACAACTACCTTATATTAAAAAAGAAAGCATTTATTGAGGGTTGTTGGTGTTGCCCATCCTTCATTCTTGAAGAAGGTTGACTTACAAGTGAATTGGATTGAAGTGAGGCAGGGCTGTGCCGGGTCCTCAACCTCAGTATCTCCTCCAGTGTCATAGGAGGCCAGCGGCAAGACAGAAGAAAGGATGACTGGCAATGGCACAGCCATTGAGCGACTACAAGCCACTATAATAAGCACTTTATAAATATGTTTTTCTCATTTGATCTTCACAACCATCTTGGGTGATAGGTATGATTATTAACCTTATTTTACAGGTGAGGAAACTGAGGCAGGCAGGTTAAGTGACTTGACCAGGGTCACACGGCTAGAAAATATTCAAACCAAACTTGATCTCAGGTCTTCTGACCCTAAGCTCAGCAAATCTAACCACTGTACCACCTAGAAAACTTCTCATTGTCTTTGTCCCTTTGGCTAACATTGTAGGATTGTGTGTATGGGCAGGTTGTACACTTCATACGTTTCTCAATTTATCCTAGAGGTTCTGCAAAAGCAACCTGAACTGAGCTCAAATGCTGCGAATCTACAGGAGACAAGCTGACACTTTAATTAATTAACCAACCAGTGAGGAAAATCTCTGTGCTTCTGTATAAGCTTCACCAAGCTGCCAAACTTCATTTTGGAAAATAACTGGGGAAGAAGGAAACCTTTGCTGGTCTGGGTTCTGAAAAGGGCATAAAAATCGAATGCTGCTCCAAACTATTAGAAAACTAAACAGCCTCTGAGATTCAGCATCCCCATCTCTGCTTCCTAGATCTCCCCTTCTCACTCATGACCACCTGCATCTATATTATTACACAGGCAAACCACTTTTTGAAAATACATAGTTCGTTTAATATAGCAAAGTTGGACGTAGCACCCCTTGGCATGGAAGGCCCTCACCCTTCAGAGTGGGTATAGATATCCTCTTCCCATCTGCCATGAAGATACCTTTAATTGGCTGCTGACCCAGCTGACTTTGGAGTTCCCTGTCCCTCAAGCCTTTCCTTCCTGCTGTCCTCAAGATATAAGGATGATCCTTTGAGTTCCCAAGAGTCAATGAGGGGATGCATCATCTCTCAGTCAAGTCTGTGCCTGGGAAGGGAATGCTTCACATTTGTATCTTTCTTTCTTTGGTAAAACTCCTTGTGAGAGCTCAAAAGCCAGCTGGCATTCCCCCTTCCAGGGCACCACAGCATCAGGACTTCAGAGACTGAGCAAAGAGCAAAAAAAGTTGTCCACACAGAAAGAGAAACCACTGGAAAGAAAAGAAAAGAGTCCACTTGACTTTCATTGGGCTGTGCTCAGTGGAGATGAAACATGAAATAGTTAATGAGCAAAGGTCTCCACAAGGCCAACCTCTGACTGATCGCTGTCGCTACGGTTATGGCTTAGCAGGTCCCTTCTTGTGAGGGAACAAGACTAGTGGTTTCATTGGATTCCTTTTTGTACTTAGGGTAACCTTTCCTACTGGGGAAGACCCTTCAAACTAGAGCCGAAAGTGGAATTATTCCTCAGGAATCCGAATCAGGGGGTAGAACAGGAGCCCTAAGGAGCCATGCCTGCTCACAAATTGCTGCCCATCTGGTGTTGCTGCTGTGTCTCTCATGTCTCTGGTCTGAGCTGCTCACTTGCCAGTCCTAGTCACAGAAGATTGCATGTAGGGCACGTAGCAGTAACCACTATGCCCACCAGTGGGCATATGGCCCCCATCTTTATCTTGGCTCCCAGACCAAATGAGAGTGGCTGGACTGGAAGAGGAAAGGTTTGAATCTCAAAGGGAGAGAGCGTGGGACAGAGGGAGCCTCCAATGCAGTTCACCCATGTGCAGATTTTTCATGGCTATGTATGCTCTTATATGCTACATAGACCCCCATTACACTCGCATTTTCTGAACATTAAAACTCAAGGACAAACACTGAAGCTGAAGCTTGAAGACTTTGGTCACATAATGAGGAAACAGGACTCAATGGAAAAGCCCCTGATGTTGGCCAAGGTTGAAGGCAAAGGCAAAGGGGAAGGCAGAGGGTGAGATTGACAGATAGTGTTATGGAGGCAAAGAACATGAGCTCAGATAGACTTCGGGAGACAGTGGAGGATAGAAGGTCCTTGGGGTCAGGAAGAGGCAGACACAGCTGAACAGATAAACAACCAAAGCTGTCCCTAAGGGAGGGGTTAGCCCTTGGGGTTTGTTAGAGTTAAGACTGGCCAAGGCAATGCAAACAGACCCAGTAAATCTGAGGTCCGCCATGGGGTGAATTAGACTCCTCTCCTTCTTTCTATTTTCCCTCCTTCACCCTTTTAAAGAAATAAAGTGCTCAGTGACACACAAACATAGAACTGGGAGCAGAGGTAGCAACACTTCGCTTTCTCTACTAGTCTTTGCCCTATAAAAATTGCTTTAAAAAACTCAACAACATCCTGGTCACATCAAGGTTGGGACTGTTACCATTTACAAAAAGGGGAGGGGGGAGAGCTGAGCTGGCTTGGTTGTTGCTATATTCATGTACCAATGTTGTACAACAGGCAGTCTGTCAGCACGTAGAATCTCACCTCCAGATGCAGACTTAGAGAGTTCCAGTACTCTCTAGCTCTGGGCTTAAGGCTATGGTCAGTTGCAAACAATATTCTTCAATAAATCTCATTTAAAGAAGTAAATTTGTGTCTGGGCCCTCTTTTCTTACCTAGAGCAGATGCTGATTTACCACAAAGCTCCCTCCTCTCTCCCCAAACAATCATCAATCTATTTTTTCTTTTAAAAAAATCTTTATTTTTAAGATTAATTTTTAAAAATATGTTCCAAATTCTCCCCTTTCCTCTCTCCATCTCTCCCCTACCCACTGTGAAGGCAAGAAATGTGATATCGATTATACATGTGAAGTCAAGAAAAACATATTGCCATCTAAGCCATAAAAAAGAAGAAGAAAGTGAAGAAATTGTGCTATTGCTGAGACAAAGGGGATGCACAGTTTTGTAGCCCTTTGGGCACAGTTCCAAATTGCTCTCCAGGATAGCTGGATTAGTCCACAACTCCACCAACAATGTATTCGTGTCCCAGTTTTTCCACATCCCCTTCAACATTTGTAATTTTCCTTTTCTGTCATATTAGCCAATCCAATAGATGTGAGAGTTGTATCAACAATCACTAATTTAGTTAAGTGTTTATTGTTAAGTGATAAGGAATGAGACGGGGAGAAGAAATCTATCAATTCTTTTTTTATTTACACATATGGGTCTCAAACAGCATTGATTTGCCTGGGAAAAGCTCTTCTCTTGAACCAGCTCTTCACTAGAATGGGATCTAAAAGCTATCACAACTGAAAATCACTTCTTCTAGACAGTACCTAGTTGACAAAAACAAAGCAGAAACTTGAATCAAATATACATATCATTCAAGAACATCTTCCAGAGGTTATACATTTTTTGCTGTAGTTATCTACTAAATTTTTCATTTGGAATATATTTTGCTGGGGGGGGGGCGGAGATGAGATGGAACTAAATCATCTAAGTTATTAACTTATTTATCCATTTCACTTTGAATATAAAAGTATTGTGGATTCAGAATGGGCCAATGGGATGCAGGGCAGCTGGTGTAGTAGATGGATATAATCTAGAATCGCTTACTCCAAGGGAAAATGAGACTTCCACCTTCATGGAGATTATTCGGAATGAAACTGGATATTCACTCTCCTATCTTTAAGAGGAGTACTGGACTCAAATTTCACCTATCTATGCACCTTTGGTATGAGGGTTTGCTGAGCCCTTTTCAGGGCTTCTCATCCCCATTTGGGGTCCACTCAACTCTCACCTGTGGCTCCAAGAAGCTGTGGTACATGCAGCAGCCCTACCTGGGTAAAACCTTCTTGGCAAATGGGCTAGACCAGGTTGAGGGCAACTGGCAGATCCATCAGTAAGTTAGAGGGCTGTCTACCCCAAGCATGTAAGGACTTCTCCCTGAAGAATGTGTAGATGAGAATAATTCTCTCCAATGCTCATGAAGACAGCTGAAGGAGGCACTGTGGAGTGCTTAGCACCTGGTCAGATATCAATGCCAAGGTCATCCACTGCAACCCAGGCCATTGCTAGTCCTCTGGACTTTTGTCTTGTCACTGGACTTCAATGACTCTGGAAGAGAGAGTGAAACTGACAGCTTTGTGCAGCTCTGCCTCACTTAAATTCAATTCATGAGTGAGTCGAGACATCAGCCATGATGTCACTGGTCATCTTTGAAAACAAAGGACGTGCAAAGGAGCCTTGCTGGGGAACTGGCATTTCTCTAGAGTCCACAGAATCTTTCCCAAGTGATTCCTCTCCCACATCTACTTTTTGCCAGATTAACTATATTCTGAGGTCACATTTGGAGTCCAATTTTGTGTCAAAGTTCTTAGCAAGAATAGCCAGTATGGCTTAATGTAAAGAATAAAAGAAGAAAGGAAGAGAGAAAGGGAAGAAAAAAGAGGGGGGAGAAGAAGAAAAGAAAAAGAGAGAGAAGGAAGGAAGGAAAGGAAAGAAGGAAGTGAGGGAGAGGAAAAACAGAAGGAAAGAGAGAAAGAAGGAAGGGAAGGAATGGGAAGGAAGGAAGGAAAGGCTTTTATTTATGAAGGGCTTACTATGTGCCAAGAACTGTGCTAATTGCTATGAAAACATATGGAAAAAGTAAGATTCCTCACTTCCTAATTGTGAGAGTAGCACATGGAAGACGGTTCACCTGCAGGGTAGATGAAAAAGACCAAAGGTCCTAAGAGTGCAATGGATGGATGGATGGATGGCAAGGCCCAGGGGGCCTGGGAGATATTGAAGGTGACTCTTTGTAGCTGTAGGGCACCAAACTTGGAGTCAGAAAGATCTGTATTCAAATTCTGCATGAAATACTTACTGGGTGTGCAACTCTGGATAAATCACTTAACCTCTCTCAGCCTCCATTTTCCCACTTGTAAAATGGGGATAATAACAGTATATTATTATCACAAGAGGTGAGAATACTGACTTCACAGAAATATTATAAGGATCAGATGCTAATGTATATATGTAAAAAACACTTTGCAGACCTTAAAAAGCTATGTAAATGTTAGCGGTTGTTATGACTTAACCTCTCCAGGCTTCAACGTTTCCATTTATAAAATGAGCAGTTGTACTCAGTGGCCTCTCAGGTCACGTCCATCTCTGAAGAGATGACCTTGTGATTTTTCATAGTACTTAGGGAGTCTATCAGTCTGCAGACTTTCAGAAATGGCTTTAATCGCACCTCAAATGGGTTCTGGGCATAGACTTTGGCTCAGAATGTTGCCTATTAGAGAAGATTAGAATATGTTTTAAATAAAGAGGTTTTTGTTGGCTGAATAAGATCACTGTGATGGAATGTAAAAGACAAGGGCCAAACACATCTTGCCAATTATAATGCCTAAGGCTGTTTGTCCTTGGATGCCAAAGTCCACCTTGCTTTGCTTGGAGAGGATTTTGTACCCACATTTTCAGAGCAGACAGTAAATCACAGTCTGTTTTCAAGATTTCCAGGAACAGAGCTTTTGTTTATGTAGCTGCTGCTTCTGATAATGGGGTCTGGACTTCTCCACATCTTAGTAGATGGTCCTTTGGAATTGCTAAAGCCAAAAAAACTCATCACTATGTGATGAAAATTGGACCATAGGATAATAAATGTAGAACTGGAACCAAATCCAACCCCCTCATTTTACAGATGAGGAAACTAAGGGTGGTGAAACTGTCCAAATTGTGAACAGCCTCTCCAGACTTAGCTATCGACAGGTTCTTTGGGAGGGGGGGAGTATGATCCTGTAGAATTTATTGAATAAAATGGGTGACATAGTCAGATCTGCACTCTAGGAAGATCAGTTTGACATCTGAGTAGTGGACTGGAGCTCAGAGAGACTTGAGGCAAAATCAGCAAGCTGTTTCAACAGTCCGGATGTGAGGTGATGAGGGCCTACAGTGGTGGCAGAATCAGAAGAGAGAAAGGGATTTATAGGAGAGATGTTACAAGGGGATAAATGACAGGACCAGGTAACATATTGGATTGGGGACAGTACAAGAGAGAGTGAGGAGTCAATGGGGACACCTTGGTTTGTAAGCTGGGTAGCTGGGAATTTGCATGATATCACATGTGAAACTGATTTTACATACAATATCGACTGATATTTACAATAACTCTGTGAGGTATGTATTGCCAATAATATCCTTATTTTATAATTAAGAAATAAATTCAGGGTTATTAAGTGTCTAGTACATCTCCAAAAGGAGGAAGCCTTTGATGGTTAATGTTGATCCATTTTGGACATCCTGTTAAGGGGTCTCCAATGTCAAGCTGATCAGCATTTATTAATCACTTACTAGACAATGTGCTGCAATCACCACCACCACCCCCATTTTAAAAATGAGGAAACTAATGCCTAGAGAAGTTAAGTCATTTGCACAAGATCACAAAGACAGTGAGCCTCAGAGAAAGGGTATGAACTCAGGTCTTCTGCCTCAGAGCCAATAAACCAGCCCTCTGTCTGGGCTGTTTCTCTTTTGACTGAACATCAATAAATTGTATATTGACAAGTTCCCTGACTGGGGGGAGACGGAGAGAAATGGAGGAAGGGAGAGAGACAGAGGCAGAGAGAGAGTCAGAGAGACAGGACAGAGAGAGAGACACAGAGAGAAAGACAGAGATACAGACACAGAGAGACAGAGACACAGAGAGAGACAGAGACAGAGAAACAGAGAGATAGACAGAGAGAAGCAGAGAGACAGAGAGAGAAGGAAATGGAGAGACAGAGAGACAGCAAGAGAGAGAGAGAGGGAAAGAGCAGTGTCTCTTATGTAGAGATGGACTATGGTACTATCTGATCTTAGCTCACCCTGCTTCCCAGTAGGTAACTCCTTCCTTTGGTGATGTTGTCATGTCCTCCAAATACAGGACATTCATTCCCAGACAGGAGCCTTGGTTTGTGCTTTTTCTACTGCCCTAAATGCCCTTCCTCCCCCTCTAAAGTTGGCCTCTCCAGGGCCTTGCTCCACTCCTTCCTAGTCTTCTAGGCCTTCCTCAGACACTGTTATCACCCCCTTATCTCTTCTACAAACTCCCATAGCACTCACTGTCCTTATCATTCATTTGTCGCTACAAACGTCTGTATTCTTACTTAACTCTTCTTTACGTGTCCATCTTGTTTCCCCAACTACCCTAATCCCTTCCAAGGACCCCTGGAGTTCAAGATCTCTAGCTTCCATTTCTTTGCTATTGACCTCAGCAAATCTGTGACTTGAAATTGTATCCAGAGCAAGTTAGCCCAGCCTACCATGAGGCAGCTTCCTATTTGAATGAGTTATTTTTGTTAACTAAATGATAAACTCAGGAGCCTCTATGCTCTGGTGCAAGGGCTGTTAGGTCTCTTTAAACTAAGTGTTAAGAATCCTGGGGCAAAGCCCCCAGTGGCAGGTTCCTGTGTCCTGGTGTCCTAGAGCCCAGCACGGTAGCAGACCCAGAAGGGATGCTCATTAAACACTTCTCCTAATACTTAGTGTTTGGAAAGAATGAACTGATGAAGCTATTCATAGAAACCCTTTCCACTTAATATTACAGTAATGTTATGGTAGGGGTCAGGCAATCCTTCTAGGGCAAGCCCCTGCCATCTGCACTTTTCTACCAGCAGTTACCACAATGGTAAACACTCAGGAAATGTCTAGACAGAGGGAACTGCCAGACCGGGAAAGGTGGAGGGGGTAGTGGGATGATTTTGTTTGTTTGTTTTTATGAAGTGTCTGTGATAAGAATGGAGAGGGTTTATCTTAGACAGATTATTTGTTTCAGGAAATCACCAGGGAAGATTATTTCATTATCCGGCTTTCCGTGGGAAGTCAGACTGAGACAACAACTTCACTTGTCTAAATGCTCTTAGAAGGAACCTCTACAAGTATTCCCTGATTCACCCTTATGATTCAAGCACTGTGGGTCTGAGCACTTAGGGCCGATTTTTAAAAAATCTCATTAAAGTGAGTAACAAAGTCACCAAGAGCGGAAAGCTAGAGCACAAAGAAAGGAAAACTCCAGGGAGAATCAAGAAGTCCAGGTGGGGTAGGAGCCATTATTACAAAACTGTGCTGCTCTCCAGGGGTTTCCTTGAATTTGGTTCTCAGAGTTCTTCCCTGGGAAAATAAAGAAGCATTTCTATTTTTTTGTAAAATTCATACATGGGAATATTGAGGGCTCATGGCTCAAAGGTTTGATTTGGGACCTTAGGCGTACAAGGGTGATGCCAACTGTCCTTCACTGTAAATTCCTGGATGAATTAAGAGTTTGGTGCAAAACACAGCTCATGTACACTCCCAAAACAATGCAATCCAGAAACAGATGCAAAAAGTGAGTCCAGGATGGCTATGGGGACATAAGGAAGTACCAGTCAGGGGGGCAGGGGGTGGTGTGGATGAATCAGGGAAGGTAGGAGTCATTCATTCAACAAATATTCATTGACCACCTACAATTTTAAAGTACTCTGCTAAGTGCTGTGAAAGATATAAAGTTGAATGAGGCATATCCTTATCTTCAAAGAACTTACAGTCTTATAGAAGAAAAAAAATTAGGCTGACATAAATCATTTTAAATTTGAGAGGAACCAGACCTGTAATTTCATTGGTGTAAGGAATTCCTGATGAAGGAATGCCAATGCAAATTGGCACTACCCTGAACCCCCCAGTCTTGTAGCCTATGAGAGTGCATAACCTGTGTCCTAAATAATCCTGAATGATTCAAAACCAGTTCTAGAGCAGGATTCATAATGTCAGGGCTCTTCGATGGTAGATTATCTTCCTGAATGATTTGTTCCCACTCAGAAACCATTGAAATGAACTTGAGTTTAGTATTCAGGAGTTTACCACGCTAACAGACCTGGGCAATAAAGAGCATCAAAAAGGTAAAATACTTAAGACAGAAGTAAGTAGTAAAGCAAGAGAAAACACCCTCATCTTGCATTCCTAGATAAGGACATCTCATTTCCCTTCCCCTAGAGCATACTTTGGGACCTGAATTTCTCCAGAGACTCTCAGCTGTGTTAGGAAAGGAATGGGCAAAGTGAGGCAGGCAGTGGATAATATTTAAACACCTACTATGTGCCAAGCTCTGTGCTAAGTCCTAGGGGTACAAAGAAAGGTAAGAAAAAAATGTATTATGGGCAGTTGGATGGCTCAATGAATAGAGCTCTCAGGAAGGCTGGAGTTCAAATGTGACCTCACATACTTACTAACTATGTGACTCTGGGCAAGTCACTCAGCTTCTGTTTGCTCCTGTTTCCTCATCTGTAAAATGGGGACAGTAATAGTACCTACCTCCTAGGGTTATGGAGGTCAAATGAGACAATTATTGTAAAGTTAATAGCTGAGTTGTTTTCACTCCTGTATGAGTCTTCCTGACCCCATTTGGAGTTTTCTTGGCAAAGATACTGAAGTAATTCACCATTTCCTTCTCTAGTTCATTTTACAGATAAGGAATTGAAGCAAACAGGGTTAAGAGACTTGTCCAGGGTCACACAGCCAGTAAGTGTCTGAGGCCAGATCTGAACTCAGGAAGATAAGTCTTCTTGATTCTAAGCCCAGTGCTCTAGCCACTGTGTCACCGAGCTCCTCTAGTAAGTTTATAGTAAGGCACATAATAAGTGCTATAAAAATGTTAGCTATTATTTTGAGCACCACGTTTTAGAAAGGACCTCAGTAATGACTGGACAGAGGAGGTGAAGCAGGATGGGGAAGGACCATGAGATCAAGCATATGAGCTTTGGCTGAAGGAGCTGGGCATTTTTAACCTAGAGAAGACTTAGTGGGAATACGATAATTGTATTCAAATATTTGAAGGACTGTCATGTAAGAAAGGGATAGGATTTGTTCTACCCAGCCCCAGAGGGAAGAACTGGGAGCCATGGGTAGAAATTACAGAAAAGCAAATTTAGGTTTGATATAACTGGACTGCCTCAGGGACATGGAGAAACGCATGACAGGAGTCCAAGTTCCACAAGACAGAGCAGCACTTCTGGTGTTGTGGTCCCTTGAATGCATGCTGGGACATTGTTGGGGCAGGGGAAACATTGGTTAGAAGCAGAAAGCTGCAGCCATGACAAATCACAGTGGACAATTTTTCCTGGCGAGTGTTCAGATCTGCAGAAGTAACAGGTGGCAAGTGTGTAAAGCCAAGGAGAGAGAGAGAAACCTTTGCTTTCCGGTGGGAGAAGGAAGCTGTGGTCTGGTAAGAGTAGCCTCACCCTGGGGCAAACTCAAGAAATTCCACGCATGGGTAGAGGCTCTTCCCTAAACTTCCAAGCCTTGCTCTAAAGGGCCACCTGCTGGTTGCACTAAAAAAAAATTCTTAACAATTAGAACTGTCCAAAAGTGGGATGGGCTGTCTGGGGAGGTCCTCAAGGCCCCATGGTCCTTTGTCAAAATGTTGTAGAGGAGATCCTTATTTGGGCCCAGGTTGGACAAGATAGTGGCTGAGGTTCTTTCCAATGCAGAGATTCCATGATCCTGGAATTCTGTTCTTTCGTAATTTATTTTCTTCCCTTCAAGGTCACCAAATGACAGGTTTGGACCAGATGACCTCCAAGGTCCCTTCCAGCTCTAAATCTATTATCCTATGATGCTTATTTTAGCTTGATTTCACCTGTTACAGTGGAGAAAAGAATTGGAAATGGAGATCACAACCAGAAAGAGGTAATGATTTTCTCCCCTACCCCAACACAACACACACACACACACACAGAGCTTGAAAATCTTTCCCAATAATTTTTACTCCCTAAGACTTTGAGCCTTCTTGGTAACACATACAACTTGATTCATCACAAAATAAATGCCCAAATACCATGAACATTGGTGTTCTGGTATAGAAAGCACTCACAGGCATCCTTCCTTCTCCTTTCATCTTCCCTGGACTGTATATCCTAGACAGCTGTCTACCTTTCCTCACACAACTCAACATGTATTTTTAAGAACAGGCACCATGTAGGCTTGGTGGATACAAAGGAAAAATGATTTTTTTTTTCTTAGCCACAAAGAGCTCGTATTATGGGAGAAAACAGCATGTTTCCAGTAAGTAAAAATACTATAATCTATAAATGGATATATAGATAGATTTATATTCATATTGTATTTTTTACTTTACTATATGTATCTTATTATATTTGCCATATATACATATACACACATATGAACATTTCCTTTATATATATGTATATGTGTATATATGCATCTATATCCATACATGCATGCATATATATAAATTTGTCCAAGAACAGAGAGCACTAGAGGCAGCTAGGTGGTACCATGGAGAGAAAGCTGACCCTGGAGTCAGAAAGACCTGAGTTAAAATCTGGCCTCAGATATTTACTAGTGGTATGACCCTGAGAAAATCACTTCACCCTGTTTGCCTCAGTTTTCTCACCTGTAAAATGAGCCAGAGAAGGCAATGGCGAACTACTCCAGTATCTTTGTCAGGAAAACCTCGAATGGGGTCACGGAGAGTAAGGCACGATTGAAAGTGACTGAACGATACCAGCCACAACAGAGAGCAGTAGTTCCCACAAAGAAATCTGGCTCTGGTCTGGACTGGCCCAGTGTAACCTGTCCAGGAGCACATTACTAAGAGGTCGTGAGCATCCAAGGTCTACCTTGGAGAGAAACTGAATTCAGGTGGGCACTTCAAGAGGTGGAGAGCTTCCCCAGAGAGCACAAGGAACATCTAGAATAACGGCACTGAGTCTCTAGTCATAGATCATCTAAGGGGGAAATATTACAGATGGAAAAGCTCCTGAGTTTTTCCAATTTCAGCAGTTTTCCAACATCTGCTCCAGTTTGTGTACAACACTGCCCTCTTCTGGACAGATGCATTCCTGCTCTTGACTCACCGTCCTCTACACAAGTTCCAACCACGAACTCTGGGAAGGAGCAAGGATTGTACAGACCTTTGGTAACTGGAGAGAACACAAGCGATTTTCTAGGTACTAATTAAGAACCATCAGATCATACCTGGAGACCTCTCTGCCCTGCGGGGTTTAAAGAGCTGGCTAAGTGCACTTAAATTAAGGGACAAGCTGTCAAAGAACCCCCTCTCACCTTTCTAATGACTTCTTGGAAATATTCCTAAGGATGCTAACAGGTCAGGCCCCTGCTGAGCTGGAGATTTGGGGTGGGGGTGGGGCTGGGAGAGAAAAGGATGACTTTTCAAAGAAGTGCCACTATTCCTGTTAAACTGACAGGTTTGATCAGTGGGGTTAGGTCACAGCGGCGCACACATGCATGCACGCATGCATGATACCTGGATACATACATGCATACCTACATATCATTTGAGCCTCATAACCCACTGAATTAGACTTTTCTATCATCTCTGTTTTATAGAGGAGAAAATGTACAAAAATAAGCAAATGAGATTTTATATGTATGTGTTTATATACATTCCTATATAATTTGCTGGGATTATTTTTTCAGTCATGTCCAACTCTTTGTGACCCTCTTTGGGGTTTTCTTGGCCAAGATACTAGAGAGATCTGTCATTTCTTTCTCCAGCTCATTTTACAGATGAGGAAACTAAGGCAAAGAGGGATAAGTAACTTGCCCAAGGTCACACAGCTAGTGAGTGTTTGAGGCTGGATTTGAATTTAGGGGCATGAATCTTCCTGTCCCCAGGCTCAGTGGTCTGTCCATTGTACATCTACACAAAGCAGCTAGGTAGGTGGGTCAGTGGATAGAGTACTGGTCTTGGAGTCAGGAAGACTCATCTTCATGAGTTCAAATCCAGCCTCAGGCACTTACTAGCTGTGTGATCCTAGATAAGTCATTTAACTCTATTGGCCTCAGTTCCTTTTCTGTAATGAGCTGAAGAAAGAAATAGCAAACCAAACCAGAATCTTTGCCAAGAAAACCCCAAAATGGGGTCACAGAGAATCAGACACAACTGAAGTATAGATGCTGGTAGGAATACACATTCTTGCTTAGGTCAGTAGAGTTTCATCTCAGCCTCCCATAGTTCACCTCCAAGTGGCTGCTCCCATGTCCCTCCTTCCCTACAATTATTTTATATTTTATCTTAATTTCTCTGTTTACCTGTGGTCTCTCCCCGCTCCCCATTCTCTACCCCTTACCCTCATTGTATGTTCCTTTAAAGCAGCAACTATTATGTTTTTGTGTCCTTTGCCCGGCACACAGTAGGTGCTTAGTAAATACTTGCTGATTTGAACTGCCTGGCATAACATAGAACTGAATTGAATTGACCAAGGAGAGGCTCTTCTAACTTCCCTTCTCTGTCTCTCTTGGAGCCCATGGTCTGTGGCTGTTCCTCAGGTCTCTTTCTCAGCCATTAATGCTCATACTGCAGAGTTTTCTTGGTTCTGTATGCCAAGAAGTCTCATTGTTGCTCAGGATTCTGTGTTTGTTTTTCTTTTGTAGAACAGAGGCTGGCTAAGGTCATCTGTGACTCTCATCTAGCTGGAGGATGGTCTGCATGTTTGTGTAGGGGGTGGGAGGAGGCACAGACATGTCAAGAAGGGTAGCTTACTCTAGATTTGATCTTGGGAGGGAACTCTCTCCTTTGTTCCCAGGAGAGGAAACTTTTGGAGAACTGAAATGATAAATGGGATCATTGATCAGGCCAGAGCTGATGTCAGTTGTAATTTGGCTTCTGAAAATTAAATGACCAGGAGGCAGCTCTGTCAGCCAAATCCAATGGTTTCGTGACTTTTCACCTGAAAAGGAGGGGGAGTGGGAGTAGGGATTCGGCTGGGGTTGGGGGTGGTCAGAACTGTGTCCTCTTCTACTCTTATGCCTTCATTCCCACAGCTCTGGTCCTGATCTCCTTTCCCTACCTCTCCTCCTTCCCACCTCCACTGTCCAGCTCAACTACCACCACCTTAGGCTCTGCCTAGTACGGTGTGGTGGCTGAGACAGCCAGTCACCCAGCATTTACTGAGTACTTCCTAGTGCTGGGCACTGTGCTAAGCACTGGGTTACAAAGTAAGGCAAAAAACTAGATCCCTGCCCTCTTACAGCTTCCAGTGTAATGAAAGACCACAGATAAGTAACCGGGTACATACACAGTACGCACACACATATATATGTACATAGTAAATGGGAGATCATCGCAGAGAGGAAGGCACTGACAGTTGGGGATGGGGAAAGGCCTCTGGCAGCCCTTCACCCTGAAGGAAAGCATCTGTGTGGGTGTGTACCTGGGTCACAGGTGCATCAATTTAGGCAGGCTGAGACTTGAGTGTTCCTCTAGTCCAACACTTCTCATTTTACAAAGGAGGAAACTGAAACTTAAAAGACTTGACCAAAATCACACAGGCAGTAGATAGCAAAGAGAGGATATGGGTACAGAAATATGCCTACACACATATTTGGCATGTGTACACATATGCAGGGGAACCATGGTGACTAGGTACTTGGAGTCAGCAAGACTTGTAAGCTTCACGAGGACAGGGACCATCTTCTGCCTCATTTTTTACTTCCAGCGCCTAGCACACTGACAGCACACGGTGTTGTTAGCTGTTTCAATCATGCTTGACCCTTCGTGAACCCATTTTGTTATTTTCTTGGTAGAGATATGGGAGTGGTTTGCCATTTTCTTCTCCAGCTTATTTTACAGGTGAGGAAACTGAGGCAAACAGAGTTGAGTGACTTGCCCAGGGTCCCACAGCTAGGAAATATCTGAGGCCAGATTTGAACTCCGGAAGATGAGTCTTCCTGACTCTGGGTCCAGTGCTCTATCCACTGACCCCACCTAGTTGCACATAGTAGGCACACAGCAGTTGCTTAATAAATGCTGATTGATTGATTGATCTGAGTCTGAAACTTGCCCCAGATGCTTACCTGCTGTGCGATTCTGGGCAGGTGGTTTCACTTTCCAGGCTTCAGTTTTATCATATATAAAATGGGGATGATAATTGTTCGGCCTAGAGGACAATGGGCTACCCCAGTCTTACCTTTACACTGGTCTTCGGCTGCCAACCGGATAAACGTATTGAGAGAAGAGACTTTCCAGAGTTGAGCAAGGGTTAGGCTTTATTCAGGGTCTTAATTACATGTGCAGGGTGAATTCTTCCTCAGGAGAGAGGAATCCTCCTCCTCCCAAGGGGGCTAGGATCGTACAGCAAGAGGATGGGAGCGGGAGACGGGAGGGACCCTCTGCCCTCTAAGGGCCCCTCAGCATGAAGAGCCCCCGGAGGGGACTCCGCATTCAGAAGAGGGCCTTCAGCCTTTCCTGTCCCTACTTAAGCTCTCCCGGCCGCATAGTTTGCACATGAATACCATGCATGCTCTCAGCCCCTAGCTAGTCAACAACAGGTGTGCTCAGACCACGGACCAATCTCAAGGGTGGCATGCTCTCCCCAGCAAGTTTCCCACTGAGAAGAGGTGGAAATACACGAGATAGCCCGTGTTTCACGCCTCAATTCCCAGCTGTTCCCTGGGGGGCCTCGTGAGAACTCTGAGGTTTAGAAGTCCTCACTTTTACCTGCCCGAGACTGTCCTCACGAAACTGAGCTTACACCCCTAACAATAATAATAGCACCCACCTTATCAGAATGTTGTTCAAGCGTCAAATGAAATCATATTGGTAAAGTGCTTTGCAAACCTTTAAGAGCTATGCAAGTCTCAGGGCACTTGAGGACTGCAGCAGTCTAACAAAAACCACACAGGATGGTCACTACGAGGGCTGAATTTTTTAAGAACCCAAACAACACAAATCCACCCCCATCAACCAGCACCTCTTGGCTTTATGGTCCATGGGAGATTCCAACAAGACAAGAAATGCCTTAAACCGTAAAGTGCTAAATAAATGCTAGTTATCATTATTAAATAGAAAATCTCACCTGTGGTTTTGTCGTAGGCATGGGCCTTTCTTTCACCTCATAGTTCCGTAGAAGACATCTCATTGCACAGTGGCTAGAATTCTGAAGTTAGAGTCCGGAAATCCTAGGTTCAAATCCCAGCTCTGACTTGACTGTTGAAAAGACATTTCCCAACTCTGAATTTTAGTTTCCTCTTTGATAAAATGAGGATAACACCTATAGGATCTGCCTTAGTTTTGAGGTTCAATGTAAGTGTTGTACAGAAAGACTTTGGAAACCTTCAAGTGCTAGGTAATTATTGTTATTCCTTCCTGGTTATTTATGAAAGGATCAAAAAATATTTTGTCTGACCCACCTCCCTGAAACTAGGGAACTAGATCAGAAGAGTCCTTGACACCCCATCCATTCCTAAGATTTATCCTCTATGACTATCTAAAATAAGTCACAGACCTAGCCCTGGGGACTGGAGCCTTTGAGTTTGAATCCAAATCTGGTCTGCTTAAAGGACAGATGTGTGACACCAGCAGGAATCTGTCATCTCTGGAGAAGAGAGAGCCACTGTCCTGCTGCCTTCCTCCCATCACGCCCCACACAGTAATCTTACTCTATGTATCAGGGATTCTTAACCTTTCAGAGGTGTTTTTAGATGCATAAAACAAAAGAAAACCAATTATACTACGTATATGTGTATGTATATATGTGACTTTACATACGCACATATATACCCCACCTGAGTCTGTGGACTCTCTCTTTCTGTGTGTCTATGTGATAGATAGATATGGTGTGCCATTTCCTTCTCCAGTTCATTTGACAGATAAGGAAACTGAGGCAAACAAGGTTAAGTAACTTGCCCAGGGTCACACAGCTAGGAAGTGTCTGAAGTCGGATTTGAACTCAGGGAGATAAGTTTTCCTGACTCCAGGCCTACTACTCTATCTATTGTGTCACCTAGAGGCCTCATCTATGTATTTATATCTGTATAGATATAAAGAGAGAGAGTAGATGGATAGATAAGTAGGTATTAGGTAAGTATTCCATAGACCCAGGTTAAGAACCCCCGGGCTAGGGTTTCCCTGAGCATTCAGGGAAGGAGTTAATCATCTCAGCACAGGACTATGCCCTCTGGGGACATTCGGTAAGCAGCTGATGATGAGATTCCAAATCCCATGCTCCTTTACTGCCCAGGTGCAGCATCCAAGTGCGAGGTGAGCAAGCCTGAGTCAGTGTGGCCAGGTGCCCAGTACCATTTCCTGTGCCACTGTCTTCAGCAGCCAGAATGCTTTCACACACGTAATTTCTTTTCTCTAGAGATGGCAGGGAATTGCTAGAAGCTGAGCTGCTCAGGGCCAGGCCTGACAGGTCTGTGCTCTCCCAGGTATTACAGAGAATCACAGAATTTCAAAGTTGAAGGAGCCTTCAAAGTCCATTTAGACTAATGTTCCCTGAAAAAAGATGCTCCCTGAAGTGCAGCCCACAAGTGGTCCTCTAGTTTTTTTTTTTCTCAAAGACCTCCAAGTGAGGGGAAATCTGTAATCTCCTGAGGCAGCCTGTTCCACTTTCAGAGAGCATTGTTAGGAAGTTTTCCCAGGCATCAAAACTAAATTTGTCTCTCTGCACTTTGGACCAGGTGCTTCTGATTCTGTCCTCTGGGCCCAAGCAGAACAAATCTAGGCCCTCTTCCATGTCACAGACCTTGTCAGTCCGTGACAGGATCCATCCTGTGCCCCACTGAGCCTTCTCTGATTGGACATGCAGAGGTGCATGTCCAAACCTCATATGGAATGATTTCAAAGCCTGAGACTCTCCAGCTTAAAGATGTCCCTTCTAAAATATGGAAAACTCAGAAGTGAATATGGTACTCCAGACGTGACCTGACTAGGGCAGAGTAGCGAAGAATTATAGCTGGCATTTTCATACTGTTTGTCAGATTTTTTTCTCATTTGATCCTCATAAACAATCCTAGGAGACAGGTGCTATTATGATTCCCATTTTAAAGCTGAGGAAACTGAGGCATACAGATGTTAAGTGACTTGCCCAGGGTCACACAGTTAGAAGTGTCTGAGGCTGTATTTGAATTCAAGCCTTAATTCACCAACTCCCCCAGCCTCCCTCTGCTGGAGGGCAGAGTTTCAAGCTCCTCCCAATGCCTTTCTTCATAAAGGGTAGAAATTAGACTTTCAACTCATTCCACTTTGCATTTGCTGCCCAGCCTGGTTTCAGCTCCAGGGAACAAAATTCACTTCAGCGGGTAAGCTCCTCACTTCTAACCTCACCACCCTGCTGCTAATGCCAGTCTTTATCTCTGCTGCTCCACCTGGTTTCACTTCCACGCATCCCAACCTGATACACTTTGGTGTCCCCTTTCCCTCCTCGATTTCTTGTCTCCTTTTCTGTGTTGTCTTCTCCCTCTTTAGACTGGAAGTTCCTTGAGGGCAGGAACTGTATCTCCACTGACTAGCACAGTGCTTGGCACACAGTAGATGCTTAATAAATGGATTGGATTAGATTAGAGTGTACAGAGTAGAGCTTCCTGACTCTAGGCCCAGGACTCTATCCACTGTTCCAAGCTGACTGGCTGCCTGTTACACCCCCCCCACCCAGTCTTGGATAGGGGCTGACCGCTGACGCTGCCTTGGAAAACACTTCACCTGAGCAATACCCCCATTTTGTTGAGGGCAATTTTATGAGCCCTTGCCTGCTGGGAAATCTTCTTGCCTCATTTTAACTGAGACTCTTTTAATTCAGAAAAAAAATTCTTTCAGCCAAGGAGACAATAGTTGGGATGAACAGTGGCAAAGTCAGAAATAGAAGCAAAGAAACCGAAGTTCTCTTCTCTTTTGATAGAAAACTTTTAGATTCTAGGAACACGGAGAAACAACATGAGGAGGTAAAGACAGAAGTGACCCCGAGGGTCACTGAGAAAGTGAAAGGAATAAGCATTTATGTGGAGCCTACTATGCGCCAGACACTGTGGGAGGTGCTTTACAAATATCTGATTGGATCATACTGAACACACTGGCTGTGTGACTTTAGACAAGTCACTTAATCTCTCAGGGACCCAGTCACCTTCCCAAGATCATAGAGATCACAGAAGAGCCACCGAGCTCCGTTCACAGAGGGCTTTACCTCACCCAGGAGCTCCCTGTACTGATGAAATCCTAGGTCTGGATTCTATGTAGTGCACACCTAGGATTTAATCAGCACAGAGTGCTCTCGCTCTCTCTCCCCTCCCTCCCCCTTCTTCCCTCCCATTCTCCTCTCCTTCTCTCCTCCTCCTTTCCTCCTTCTTTTCCCCTCCTCTCCTCTCCTCTTTTCTCTCTCTCTCTCTCTCTCTCTCTCTCTCTCTCTCTCTCTCTGTCCTCTTCTTCTTCTTCTCCTTCTCCTCTCTATACATTTATATACACACATATGTATATATACACATATACATATATACATACATATACATACATGTGTGTATATTTGTGTATGTGTACTTCTTTCTCAATAAAGAGTATTCATTTAACACCCCCCCATAGACACACAAACTGACTGCTATGTGATAAGTTACTACCTTGTTAGATAAATTGCCATTACATATATGTGCCCTAACACACCAAGGTCTTGGGTTACTTTCTAGGGACATCATCACACTCATCTTGCTCTGAGTCCCAGTCAGAGATTTAGAAATGTGTTTGCAGAGGACAGTCTAGTGGATTTGCACTAGTTCCCTATTTGCAAATGTGCTGGACATTATGCATTTTCTTTAAAAAAAAAATTATGAAAAAAAAAGGAAAATCATAGATTATTAGAACTAGAAGGGACCTGATAAACTAGCCTGATCCCCCGATTTTTAGAGATGATGAAACTGAGGTTCAGAGAGAGAAAGTGATTGGTCCAAGGCAGAATAATATTTCGCAGAGCCTCTTTCAGAAAGAGGAGAATATCTTCTCATGCAGTGAGTCCTTTGTGAGCCACTCCCATGGAGTTCAATGTTGATCTTTGCTAGAGCTCTGCTTATCTGCTGTTATTCTTACCTGGAACCTTATCCTAGCTGGTCTTCTCTTTCAGCCATTAAGGATGCCCACAGTCACTTCATTACCAGTCAGGTAAGACTTAGACTAAGAGTCTCTCCTTTGGTCTGGCTATTGGTTACAGCCAGAGCCATAGCTAGGAGCAAGAGCTGGGGCAAGTGCCAAGGTCTGGAGGACAGAACATCTCCCAGAAGGAGATGGAGTTGGGAAATGGGAGGACCCATGTGGCAGCAAGTAGACCTGGAAGAGGAGTTCAGTAGGAAGGCAGTATTGCTCTCTAGATGTTGGTGCCCAGTGTCAGAGTCTAGGATTCCCTACCTTAGTTACAACTCTAGTTTCAGATCTTTCTTGCAGAGCTCAAAGTTGCAAGACCATTTATCCATATTGAGGCTTTTCTCCCCTGCTTATGTCTCAACTGCAAGTATTTTTATCTCATTTTACATCTGTGTAAACTGAAGGTCAGAGATGCTGAGTTACCCAACTAGGAAGTACTAAAACTGGTATTTGAATCCAATCCTTGCCTGACTCCATATCCAATCTTCTTTTCACTATGTGACAGTGCCTCTAATTCTTACATTTCAATGCACTTAAGTGTACAACATATTGGATGCTCTAAGTGATACAAAGTTTAAGATATGGTGCCCGAAAGAATTGAAATTGAGGGGGATGTCTATCAGTTGGAGAAAAGCTGAACAAGTTGTGATATATGACTATGAGGGAATATTATTGCGCTGTAAGAAATGATGAGTTGGATGGTTTCAGAAAAACCTAGAAAGACTTTTCTGAACGGATGCAAAGCGAAGTGAGCAGAACCAGGAGAACGCTGTACAGAAACATTGTAACAATGATCAGCTGGGAATGACTTCACTATTCTTAGCAATAGGATGATCCAAGACAATCCAAAGCGACTCATGATGAAAAATGCTATTCATCTCCAGAGAAAGAAGTGCTGGAGCCTGAATGCAGATCGAAGCATACTATTTTTCACTTTCTGTATTTTTGTGTGTGTTTATTTTTCCCTTTGGGTTAATGTCTTCTTTCACAGCATGACTAACATGGTATTGCCATATTATATATAACCATATTATTTTTTACATGATTGAATACGTATGACCTATATCAAATTGCTTACACTCTCAGGAAAGAGGGAGGGGAGGGAGGGAGAGAGAAAATTTGGAACTCAAGTTTTTTTAAGAAGAATGTTAAAATTGTCTTTACATGTAAAATAAAATATTATTTTAAAAACATATGGTGCCTGCCCTCAAGGCAGTGAGGTCTAGATCAATAAATCAATCAAAATTTATTCAGCACCTTCTCTGCACCAGGCATTGTGCTAAGCACTGCAGCTACAAAAAAGGGTGAAAGACGATCCCTACCTCCAAGGTGCTTTCAATCTAGTGGGGAAGTGGTAAAAAAAAGCACATACAAAATGAACTACAAATAGATTAAATAGAAAGAAAGAAGCACTTGGAATTAAGAGGGGTTGGGGAAGGCTTCCTGTAGAAGGTAGGGTTGTAGTTGGGCCTTAAAGAAAGCCAGTGAGAAGAGTTGTTGGAGTTGAGCAGAGAGAGTGCCCCAGGCATGGAGAATAGCCAGAAAAACTGCCTAGACCTAGAAATGGAGTTTCTTGTTTGTAGGACAGGCAGGAGGCCAGGATTACTAGATCAAAGGGTATATTTCAGGGAATAAGGTGTAAGAAGACTGAAAAAATAGGAAGGGGCTAGGCTATAACATAAACATAAGATAAAGTTAAATAACTCCATGAGAAGCATGCAACACTTATTTCTAATGAGTTTTCAAGAAGCTAGAGATCTCCATGGTCTGGAACATTTAGAGAAAGTTTCATACAACAGCTGGACTGGAGCTAGGGAATTGATAGAATTCTCTTGGGCAATGTGGAGAGGAGAAGACATTCCAGGGGAGCAAGGAAAATATTGGGAAATGTTTGGAGTTGGGAATGAGTCTGGAAGTACAGCAAGAAGACTGGCCTGGATGAAATAGAAAGCTTGTATTGCCTAAAGATAGAATCTTCTGAGCAGCTGTATTATTGGGAAGAAAAATGACAGCTGAGACTTATTATTCAGAACCACTGTTAGATAAAGGGGAATCATGTGGCTGTTGCCAGGAAGGGCAGGGTGGGTGAGGGAAGGTACCTTGAGAACTTGCAGGTCACTCTCCATTCAGTCTCCCAGACCTAGTTCACTATCAGGAGAGATCTTCCATAAGGGCACTTTTTCTTTTTCCTGCTGTGAAACCAATTGAAAACAGGATGGATATAAAATAACTTTACAATTCCATCCACTTGGCTCCCTTACAGTTGAGGAAGGGCCAGCCCCAAGGGGTAAAAGTCTCATGGTCTAAAAATTCTGAAGGAGTTTCAATGGATGTAACCTACTGATTCAACTTCCCTTAGGGAACCTGCACAGAAGAGGGGGAAATGCCTGCAGTAGAAATGGATGAATGAAGAAGGAATTCTGTAATGGAGACAGAAATGAGAGGAAGAAGACAGTCTGTTCCCAGCCATTTCTGGCCCCTTCTCAAGTTCTTTGATTGTATCAAGATTTAAGATGGGTCCTTGCTAGGAAAATAAGGTCCATTTCAACCCAGAGAGTTTTGGAAGAAAATTGAATTTACCTTCCTGGGATCCATATTGGTTTAACCACATTAGGTATGTTTGACTTTCCATTGTTGAATTATTCATATTTAATGATATGAATGTTTGGTCTCTGTCAAGACAATCTTAAATATTTCTACATGCTAATCAAAAGACCCTCTACCTTATCAACAATAAAGCCAAATGGATGACTTCATAGGTCCAAAAGGAGAAGCTTGGTCTACTCTTGACCTTTGGAGCACCTACAGGTAATGGTGGGCCCAAGGATCTCAGCCTCTCTGGCACTAGAGCTAGTGAGCTAAGTGCGTGGTAGCATGTGTACAATTGACTGAGGAAGACCTGCCAAAACAGATTGTTCCCGTCAGTATGTAATATTTCCTAGTGCCTTCGCCAATTTGGCTGAGATGTTTTAGACATCTTGAGGGACAGTGAGCTCTGAGTCTAAACCAATCAACAGACTGCTGTGTCAGGAAGTACAACATAATATCACAATGATTTCCAATATTTTTCCAATGCTTAACATGGATATTTCAAGGGTGCCCCAATAATCTTGCCTTATTTCATACTCAAGGTATAATAATCTGAAAAAGCTTCCATAGCTCACACCTTGATCTCCTCAGTTATTCCTGCCATCACTGTGTCTCCTATGTTATTTCCCTAGGCTGACCCATGCATTCCTCCCACGTACATCCTAGAGAGGCTCCAACAAGTTAATCTAAATTCCCATTTTGCTTCACACACTGGCCTCCTAGATTCATGCCCGTCTAAACTCCTCAGTAAATCCAGTGTGCAAGAACCATGAGAGTACCTTGATTTTGTATAGTTCTTCTAACTTTTCAAAGCCTTTTAGAGTTGTTATGTGTTTGGCTTCTCCCAATAAACCTAGAAGGTTAGGTATTAATTTCCATTTTATAGGTGAGGAAACTGAGCCACAATCGTAGACCCCCATGACTGAAATGCACTTATTCAACAAACTCCAGTGGCTCCCTATCACTTCCAGTATTAAATATAAAAATCTTCTGTTTAGCATTCAAAGTCCTTTATTACTTGGTCCCTTTCTCCCTTCCCAATCTTCTTATACCTTCCATCCCACCCTCCCACTCCAGTTCTCTTCTATCCAGAATTCTTGTTCTTCCAGCCTTCTTGATCTTCTCAAAAGATCCTCCATCTCCAGACTCTGGGCATTTTTTACCAGCTGTTCCTCACACCTGGAATACTTTCTGTCCCTATCTTTGCCTCTTGGATTCTCCTCCCTTCAAGACTCAGTTACAATTTTAGCTTCTGCAAGAAGCTTTTCTGAATGATACTTCTAAATGGTGTTATCTTCTCACAACTGCATCTCCAGTTTATTTGGCATATCTGTTTGTCCAGAGTGTTTATATGTTGTCTCCTCTATGAGACTATGAGCTCCTTGAGAACAAGGATTGACTTTTGCCTTTCTTTGCAGTCCTAGTACCTAGCACAGTGCATATAATAGGTGCTTAATAAATGCTTATTGACCAACTGACCTCCCCTTCATAGAATTCCTAGTTTCCTTCAAGGCGTAGCTCAGGTGCAACCTGTTATATATGACCTTAATTAATTACTCCCATTTATCAGCACTCTGTCTTTTTTGAAATTGGGGAGCTAGGTGGTACAGTGGATAGAGAGCCATGCCTGGCGTCAGGAAGGCTCATCTTTCTGAGTTCAAATCTGGCCTCAGACATTTATTAGCTGTGGGACCCTGGCAAGTCACTTAACCCTGTTTGCCTCAGTTTTCTCATCTGTAAAATGAGTTGGAGAAGAAAATGGCAAACCAGTCCAGTATCTTTGCCAAGAAAACCCTAAATGGGGTCATGAAGAGTCAAACATGACGGAACAACACCACTTCTTGAAATCACGTGGTATAAAATCTGCTTTCACGTACTTAAATCAATTGATCAACAAGCATTTATTAAGTACCTACTATGTGCTAGGTACTATCCTAGGTGCCTGGGATACAAATAAAAAAAATAGGATAATCCTCCTCCTCAAGTAGCTTACATTCTATTGGGGAGAAAATATACAGAACTGAGTGCTCATAAAATACAGACAAGATAAATACAGGATAGCAGAGGAAGGACAGCACAAGGCATTGGAGCAATGAGGAAAGAATTCACATAGAAGGTGATGCTTGAGCTGAGTCTTAAAGGAAGTCAGAGAATCTAGTGGGCAGAGATGTGGAGAACATGGATTCTAAACATAGGACATGAGGAAGGCAGGGGTAAGGGGATAGGAGAGTGAGGATAAAAGAAGGGATGGCAGATTGGGGGAGGGGTAATCAGAAGCAAACACTATTGGGGGGGACAGGTCAAGGGAGAGTGGAATGAATGGAGGGCAGGACAGGATGGAGGGAAATGTGGTCAGTCTTTTGCAACATGACTGTAATGGAAGTGTTTTACATAACCACGCATGTATGACCTATATTGAACTGTTTGCTTTCTCAGTGAGGGTGGCTGGAGAGGGAGGAAGGCAGAAAATGTGAAACTCAAAGCTTTAAAAATGAATGTTAAAAACTGTTTTAGCATGCAACTGGAAAATTAATTGTACAGGCAATGGGGTATAGAAATCGATGTTGTTCTACAGGAAAATAGAGGGGAGGAGAATGTGAGAGGGGGGGTGATAGAAGGGAGGGGAGATTGGGGAAAGGGGTGGTTGGGGGTACATGCTGTCCTGGGGTGGAGGGAGGTGAGAGATGGTGAGAAAATTTGGCATTCATGGAAGTGAATGTTGAAAAATGAAAATAAACAAATTACATTTAAAAAAATTTTTTTAAAGACATAGGACATGGCAATGGGAGATGATGGACCATCAAAAGTACTTTTGGCTTCTGAGGTCATCATTTGACTGGAAATATCCTCTCCGAAGTCTCCAGTGATCTCTTAATCACCAAACTAAATAACCCTTTCTTAATCCTCATTCCTCCTGACCTCTTTACCACATTCCATTCTGTCAACCACCCTCTTCTCCCAAATAATCTTCCCTCTCAAGAATTTCTTGACACTCCTCTCTCCTGATGCTCCTGTTTGTCTGACTGCTCTTTCTCAGTCTCCTTTACCCCACACCCATTAACTGTGTGGGTAAACTGTGTGATAGAGTCCAAAAGGCTCTATCCTTGATCCTCTTCTTTTCTCCTTCTGTACTGCAAGTCGAGCTATCACTCAGTGATGTCATTGGTCCTCTTTGAAAGTGAAGGATGGTGAGGTAGCTAGATGACAAAGTGAATAGAGCACCACCCCTGGAGTCAGGAGGACCTGAGTTCAAATCTGACCTCAGACAACTGCTAGCTATGTGACACTGGGCAAGTCACTTAACCCTGTTGGCCTTAGTTTCCTCATCTGTAAAATAAGCTGGAGAAGGAAATGGTCAACCACTTCAGTATCTTTGCCAAGGAAACCCGAAATGGAGTCTTGAAGAATTGGACACAACTGAACAGTAATGACAAAACATTTTATTCCCCTCCAAACCCTCTGCAATTCAGTGACATTGATTTATTTGTGTCTCCTTATACACTGCACCCCACTTTTCACTGGCTATCTTCACATCCCCAGAATGCTGTCCCTTTTACCTCCGTCTCCTGGCTGCCTTAGCTTCTTTGAAGACTAGTTCAAATTCCACAGCATGCAAGAGGCCTTTCCTGATCTCTCTCCACCCTTTAAACCTCACACTGCTAATCCTTTCCCTCTGATAGTATCTACAATTTACCTTGTATACAAGTTGTCCCAAAAGTTTTGGTGCAATGTTAAGTACTAGGGTGTTTGACAATAAATTATTGAGGGATTCAAGAGAGTATAAAAAGGAGTAATGTGGAGCAAAGGAGAAAATTTGCAGTATAGAAGGAGAAAAGAAGAGGATCAAGGACAGAGCCTTTTGGACTCTATCACACAGTTTACCCACACAGTTAATGGGTGTGGCACAAAGGAGACTGAGAAAAAGCAGTCAAGCAAACAGGAGCATCAGGAGAGAGGAGTGTCAAGAAAATTTTGTACTGAAAATCAATACCTAGGAAGACTGCATATGGTATAAACTTTGCTTATCTTATTAGAGGAGCTTCATGAATGGCTAAAATGTCATGAGTTCAAGACTGACTTTTGGGTTCAGTTTCCTCAAAAGGAAACAGACACTCAGTCTCCTTCTGAACTTTCCAGTTTGAGTAGAACCCAGCAGAGCTTCAATTCTTTTAGCATGGCCTCCAGGAAGTCAGGGCCATTGACACCCCATGATCAGAGCAGGACTTTAGTAGTCACTTTAAATTGGAAAGCTTTTTTTTCCTAACTGAAGTCTTTAAAAAAATTATTTTGATTTTCAGTACAAAATTTTCTCCTTTGCTCCACTCCTCCTCCATCCATTGAGATGACAAGAGATATGATAGCCATTGTACATATGAAGTCACTCAAAACATATTTTCATATTATCCATGTTTGGGGGAAAAGGAAAGCAAGAAAAATAAAGAAAGGAAATAAATAGGCTTCAATCTGCCCTCTGAGTCCATCAGTTCTCCTTTTGGAGGTGGATAGTGTTTTTCATCATGAGTCCTTTGAAATGCAGTAGATCATTATATTGATCAGAGCTGCTAAGTTTTTTGCAATTAATTATCTATATGCTATCACTGTGATTGTGTACATTATTTTCCTGGTTCTGCCCATTTTACTTTGTATCAGTTCATATAAATTTTCCTAGGTTTTTCCGAAGCCCTCCCTCTTATCATTTCTTACAAACAATAGTATACCTTCATATTCATATGCCATAACTTGTTCAGTCATTTCCCAGTTAATGGGTATCCACTCAGTTTCCAATTCAACATTACCACAAAAAGAACTGCTAGCAACATTTTTGTACACTTAGGAACTTTTTCTTTTTCTTTGATCTCTTTGGGAAACAGACCTACTAGAAGTATTACTCGGTCAAGGTAGCCAGCCTTTGGGTGTAGTTCCAAATTGTTCTGAGATCATTTTAGTGATCCTACAGAAGTAGCTAGAAAAGAAGACTTCCAGGAGGGGAGACAGGGAAGGATACATGGGGAAATGTAGCTGATACAAAAACAAAAGTTATCCATAAATATTAATTTTAAAAAAGAGCAGAAGCTTGATATATCCTGTTCCTAGTCCTAGTCCCTCTTCAGTCCATCCTGCTCTTACTATGTAGCGCACCTGAGAAAAATGGTGAATTTCCTTCTTTCAATTGGTTTTTTTAAAAGTATTTATTAGCTTCCTCCCATCCCATCACCCATTTTAAAAGATGTTTTAATAATGTTTTTCCTAGTAATGCAATTTCCTAGTAATCCATATCTCCCAGTAAACCCTCCCTTATAACAGAGAAATAGTTGAGCTAAGCAGCAGATGTCAACCATTTCTTCTAGTGTATTCTGCCTTCCATGTCTGTAATCCATCTCCATCAAGAGAGAAATGTGTTCTGAGGAGTTCACAGGTATTAAGACTGATCACGGCATCAGTCTGAATTCTGATGCTCATTAGTGTTTTTTCTTTACATTACCATGATCATATATATGTTTAACAAAATAATTTATGTAGTAACAAAATAGTTCATGTAACCTGCTAAAAATGATTTAACAAAACAATAATGATTCCAGCCTGTTTTCTTCCATTGTCTCTTCATCATCTTTCAAAATGTGCTTTATCTTCTTGTCATTACTCATTTTTATTCATAGGGTATATATTTCTGTTCAAATTTTTTTCCTTTCCTTTCACTGCCTTACTTCAATAAATTTTCCTACATTTCTTTGTACTTTTCCTATTTATCATTTTTACAGTGCAATAATATTCTTTTATGTTCATATACCACAGCTTGTTTAGACATTTTCTAATCATTAGACGTATGAATTGTTTACCATTTCATTCTTTGCCATTATGAATACTTTTGTCCAGATTGATACGGTTTTTCCCCTTTCAACAACATCCTTAGTTTATAATTTTAATAGTGGAATGATTAGATAAAAGGGTCTTCACAGGTTCCTCATTTATTGTCTATTGCCAAATTGCTTTGCAAAAAGACCATCCCATTTCAAGCTCTGCCATCAGTGTAATATTGCCATAGTCCTGGCAACTCTTCATATTAACATATGTATCTAATTTAATGGATGTAAGGCGGAAACTCGGAAACTATTTGAACTTGTGCTTTTAATGATCAGAAAACTTTAAGAGTTTTCCAGGTAGTTACTGATGATTTATGGTTCTTCTTTCAAAAACTACTTGCTCACATTCTTGGCCATTTATCCATTTTAACAGAGTTCCTTCTAATTGTAGAGAGCCCAAATACTCAGAGTTAATATGATACTCCAGGAATTGAGTCAAGAGCAGGATCTTGTACGTAGCTAAAGAACCCTGGGTGAAAAAAGTATCCTCTTTTATGGCAATATTCTTTGGTAGGGCAAAGGTTGGGTCCAGTTGTCCTCTGTGGTTGCTCCCTGTTCTAGTTCCTTCATTCATCCTTGATTAGGATTCAGGTGAATACTAATTATATTCATATTAGCAATTTTAATTAGTAATAACTCATACTCATTAGTTAGTAATACTAAGTATAATTAGTATAATACTAATTAGCATAATAGTATAATTAGTATAATAGCAATTATAATATTATAATTAGTATAATAATATTAGTATTAGATGCAGGTGAAATGAGATTAGCATTAACACCAAGGATGACCCTTAACAGGAAAGGAGTCATGGAATGGTGGTAGGAAGTCTAGACAGAATGGAACAGAAGAGGCTAGGGCAGTCCTTCCGCTTTGCCTTAATGACGGTGGGGAACCTAAACTCTACAACGAACATTCGTTACTTCAATAAGGATAACAGCAACAACAGCAATAGTTAACATTTCTATCGTGCTTTCTATGTGCCAGGCAAGTTACTTACCTTTCCTGAGCTCTTTTCCACACCATATCTGAAAATGAGGAATTTTGATTGTGTAATCTCAAAAGCACCTGCCAACTCTAACTCTATGAGCCTAAGATCAAAACGTGGTTTGGATACAAAAAGGAAGCTCTATTTTACATAGTAGGCAGGAAAACAATGGAACTCTACATAAAAATAAGTCAAACAAAAAGCAATGTTCCAAGAAGGACTTACATAATGATGAATAGCAGTTCATGGAAGACAATACCTTAGAGCAAAATTACCTAATTCTCCCACAATACACAGTTGTGGTTGCCACTGACAGATGCAAAATCTTGGGTTACATTGATCAAGGTGACCATAGTCAGGCACTGTAACCTTTCTTTTGTAACCTTGTGTGAGTGGCTCCCTCCTGATACAAAAGATCCAGGTATACTGTGGAGAGGTCTTACCTCTCTGGATCATTTCCCCATATAAGTAGCATAGTCATATCAATACCTGACACTTTCCCAAGGGTAGTCATTGGTCCTTCTGTCAAGCACTTGGGTTCACAAAGCTTCAAACATTCAAAGTTTTATTTGCATATTAATAAGATCATTGCCTTAGAACTAGAAGGAACTTTATAATTCATCTAGTCTTTTATCAAAGAGATACTAAGTCCAAAAATGTTAAATGATTCTCCTTGGGTGACATAGGTGATTAATCAAATTAGGATTTGAAAGGTGGTCCTGTGAGTCCAAATCCAACACTTTCCATTGTACCACACTGCATTTCTCATCTGTGGGCACAGAAAGGACTCTCACTCTATCCTTTAGGAATCCAAGAACACTCCTTCCAATGGGCAAGGTCACCTCCTATTTTCTCAAAAAGCAGTGCAGTTTCTGTAACTTAGAATACTGAACTGAATGATGATGAGCAAGGACCCCCTGGAGGGGTTATAGTTTGCTTTTCCATTACTTATATTTCTCATTAGGGTCCTTTTATCTGGTTTCATGACTTCTGCCCCCAGTTCTCACCAGACATCTGCCACCACTACTCCCATCTTTGTCTGTGCTCATCTTCCTATAATTTAGGTGTGTACCCTGTCCTCTGTCACTTCATCTCTTGTGGTACAGGTCCTTTGCTGACTTCTGCTATTCTGCCCCTATCCTAAAGATATTGCATATCACATCCTCTAAAGAACCAGGTCTCTCGTAGTTTGTCCACATAAAATGGCTACCCTGCCTTAGCCAAATAATAATGTATTGATGCTGCTGCTGCTTTTGATGATGAGGAGAATGAGGATGAGGATGTGCCAAGCAGTCTCCTAAGTGCTTTACAATTATTATCTCATTTGATCATTACAACAATTCTGGGAAGTAGGTGCTATTGTTATTCCCATTTTACAGATAAAAAGAAACTGAGGCAAATAGGTTAAATGACTTGCCCAGGGTCACACAAATAGTATCTGAGGTAATTTTTCATCTCAGGTCTTCCTGACTCCTGGTCCAGTGTTCTATTCATGGTACATGTGTTTACAAGCCAAAATATACTCCCAAATAGAAAACCTCCATCTTTCAATATCTCTTGTATACCTGGATTTCATAGTTCTTTCCCACTAATAAAAAAGTCTCTCAGGAGCTACACTCATGCTTCCTTTTTATATCATTGAAATGAATATTTATTTTGAACTCTGTTCTAGTTTTGGATCAATCAATGCACTTGTCTCCTTGCTCACCTAATTCATGGTGGTGTGTCTCCCACTCACATCAGCATATGCTGCTGGAACACAAGAGTGCTAGGTGGAACATCCTCTTATCTTTCTGTACTTGTCTTTCCTTTCCCCATTGTACTCCATGGCCACCGGGATGGGTTATTCAAATTACCCTTCTCTACTTCAAGAACGTCAATATCTAAAAGAGAGAAGAGGCAGAAAAGACTAATACCACCAGAAGCACTCATAGATCTATAATCCCCACTGTTCTTATTTCCTTTTTATGTTTTTTTTTTAACTTTCCCATTGAATATCACTTTGATGACAATGTCCTCTCCAGGTGTAAACCTGTGTTATTCCACAATATCTACCTGTGTAGTTGAAACAAAGGAGTTAGGACTTTTATACAGATAATTGTGTCTTCGATATAATTAAATTGAATAGAAGTCTAAACTGATCCACCCAAAAAAACAAATCTAGTCTAGAAACATTTCCAGTGAACATTCCAATGACTTTGAAATGTCTGAAAAACAGATGTATTGCCTTTCATGCTGAAATCACTGGGGACTACGCTTTTAAGTCTGGATTTCCTTACAGATCCTTAGGTTGTAAGTGACAGACAATTCCATGGAAACATCCTAAGATAATCAAGATGTTGTGGTCTAGAGCTTTCAAGAAGTATTTAACCACAGTTCATCCAATTACAAAATTCAAGTAGTTGAAAAATGACAAAGAAAGGCCAATGGCAAAAATCTAATCTTGTTCAAGCTGCTACCATGGACCAGAACTCAGAGCTGGCACTTACATAAGGACTGGAAAAGTGAGGATACTGGAAAACAAAAATAAATCCAGGTTTGGTGGACCTGCTCAATAAATTAATCAACTTGGATTAGGAAACACAGAGAACTGAAAATCAGAAATTGTGGATATTAGCACCAGATCTACCTCTTTTAGCAAATCTTTGAGCATATAGACATTGGCATTACATATATGTATATATATGTATATATACATATATATATGTATATATACATATATACTGTCCATAATAGCAGTTCTCAAAGCATGTCCTCTGAGCCTAGGGTGAGGGGTGGGGGTGAAGATGGGAGGGGCTGGAGAGGGCAAGAGTAGGAATAATGCAGGATCCTTTCAGGGGTGCCCAAGGACAAAATGATTGTCACAATCATACTAAGATGCAATTTGCCTATTAAATTATTCTTTTTTTTTCCAACTAAAGACTTGAAGTTGCCTAGAGTCAGTCAGGTAGCTCACTGGATAGAATGTTGGACCTGACGTTAGGAAGACCTAAGTTTCTATCTGTCTGCAGACACTTACTATCTGCCCTTGAAAGCTTAGAGTCTTAAACTATCTTTTGCCTCTTTTTGTGTCCCTAGGGCTTAATACAGTGTCAGACATATATCAATATATATGTCTTATTAATAATATATTATTATATATTATAATATATAATATAATAATAAATATATTAATAAGTGTTGATTGATTGATTGAATGTTACTGCACAATTGGCTGTATTGTATAAAGATACTTTCAGGAGTATGTCTCATTCAGTGACTCCTGAAGAAAAAATGAGCACATTGAAACAATCACAAAATCAAAGAATTTCAGAGTTGAGTTACCTCAGAAGCCATCTAGTCTAACTGGTACCCAGAAAGGAATCCCCCTTACAATATGCCCATCGAGTTATCACTGACCCTCTGCTTGAAGACCTTCAATGAAGGGATTGCCCATGACCTCCCTCTTGGACAGTTCCAATCAATCCCATATTGACTTAGAAAACCACAAACTAACATTATCTACATTTTATTGCACTTTTATTTATTTTGTTAAATATTTCCCAATCATATTTCCTCCTGGAGTATTTTGCTGGACAAAGGCTGTGTGTGTGTAATATCTCTGCCTCAGATATCTGCAAGGGGCTATCATGTTGCCCAGAATCTACCCTCCTCTAAGTTAAACAAGCCCATTTCCTTCAACTAATCTTCATATGTCAAGGATTTAGAGACTTTTGGCATCTTGCTTACCTACCCCTAGATCATCTTGCAGTGTATTAATGTCCCTCCTGTAGCTCCCAGAACTGAATATAATATTTCAACTAGCATCTGTCTAGGGTAGAGTACAACAATACTACCACCTCCTTATTCTTGGAAGCGATGACCCTCAATGCAAATTAGTCTTCTATGACTACCATACCACATGTTTGACCCATAGTGAATGAATGAATGAAATAAGTGAAAAAAACATTTATTAAGTGCTTAATATGTGCTGAATGCTGGGAATACAATAAAAACTCCTGTTCTCAAGGAGTTTATCTTCTAATAAACATGTTATGGACAGCACATATGAAAGTTTCAGCTGCAAGTCAGATGGAAAGCTCCTATGGTCCTCAGGGTACAGGGCCAAAACAGATTTTAATGCTCCTTTAATGTCATTTCCACTTATATAAGTTAGTCAAACCTCACGGTCACATGCCCAAGAAAGCTGGATGGTATACCAGTGCCATGCCAGCAAACTGAATCATTTGCATTTGAATTGTCTTAGGAAGATTCTGAAGATCACCTGGCAGGATGAGATACCAAACAGTGAGGTCCTTCTCAGACTCAACTGCCAAGCATTCAAACTCCACTTCAGAGAGCACAACTCCTATGGGCTGACTACATTGTTCAAATGCAAAATGTGCACTTGTCAAAAATACTATTTTATGGAAAACTTAGGGCAAGCGTTCATATGGTGGTTAGAAGAAACTATACAAGGACACACTCAAGGTCTCTCTTAAGAACTTTGGAATTGATTGTGTGACATGGGAGACACTGAAACAGGACCGCTCAGCATGGCCTGCCCATATCAGAGAAGGTGCTGTGCTCTACGAGCAAAGCAGAATTGAAAAAGCTAAAAGAAAGGTGAGATGCACAAATTTAGAGAATCCACCCCAAAGGTTCACATGGGCCTGACCTGTGGTAGAGCAGTCTGAGGTTGCATCAGTCTGATCAGCCACAGACACACTGTAGCTAGCTTGGTCCTCTTTGAGAACAAAAGACAACAATCAACCATTGAGTGCCTACTGTGTGCCAAGCACTGTGCTAAGTGCTGGAGATACCAAGGTAAAAGACAGTCCCTGCTCTTGAGGAGCTCATAGTCCAGTGGAGGAGAGAGCATACAAGTGACTATGAAACCAAGAAGCTATATGCAGGATAAACTGGAAAGAATCAGTGGAAGGAAGAGCTTAGAATTGAGAGGGACCAGGAAAGCCTTCACTTAGAAAATGGTATTCTTGCTGAGACTTGAAGGAAGTCAGGGAAGCCAGGAGGCAGAGATGTGGAGGAGAGACCTCTAGGAATGGGAGACTGCCAGAGAAAATATCTGGAGCTGGGAGATGGAGTGTCATTCTAGGTCTAGCAAGGAGGCCAGTGGCACAGAATTGAAGAGGTCATAGCGGGAGGGGCCAAAAGGTATATGAAGACTGGAAAGATTGGGGGGGGGAGGCGCATGTTATGAAAAGTTTTGAATGCCAAACAGAGGACTTGCACTGGATCCTGGAGGTGATAGAGACCTATTGGGATTTATTGAGTGCAGATGGGGTGGAGATGACATGGCCACATGTGTGCTTTAGGAAGATCACTTTGACAGCTGAATAGATGGATGATGGAGAGGCTTGAGGCGATGGGCTACCCCAATAGTCCAGGCATGAGGTGATGAAGACAGTGGTGGCAGTGTCAGAAGGGAGAAAGGGGCATATTCAAAAGATGTGATCATGGTAAAATCAAGAAGTCCTGATCACAGATTAGAATGTGGGGTGGGTGGTAAGAGAGAATGAGGAAAATCATTTTGAGCTTGCAGTTCACTAGAACCCCCCAGATCTTTTTCAGGCAAGCTACTACCTAATCATGCTTCTTCCTCCATCTCATACTTTCAGAGAGGATTTTTCGAGTCCACATGCAAGACTTGAACACTTATCCCTGTTGCATTTGATTTTATTGGATTTAGCCGATGTTCTTCCTGTCCAGATCTGCTTGGGTCTTCTTGATTGTATCATTTCCAAATTTGATAAGGCATAATCTATGCCTTCAACTTAATATGTCAATACATGTTATGATTAGCCATGAAAATTTCACATATGCCCTCTTTGAAGCCAACAACGTTAGTGAAGGCAGTACGTGGTACACTCTTGCAAACATGTAATAGTGATTCATATCAAGTGCTCTGATGCTACATCAAGGGAGTAATTGACATAGGTATAAAAGGAAAACAGTCTTTCCAAGCAGTGTTCTATATGGGACCAGCTGGTTTTGGACCCTTTGGACCCTGGTTTAGAATGAATGCCACTAGTAATAGTTTCTCTTTCAAACAACAACCCTGAGGCTCCTGCCCCTCTCAGAGCGATTTATCTATTTATTATCTCATTTCTGTTAAAGGGGCCATCCCCCTGACTACCTTTTAAAGATACCTATTCATTGAATGGGTATTACCTCACTTTAAGTGAGTACCTGAAAAAGCCTTAGTCTAAAAGGCCAAGATCTCCCATTGCATCCTGGGTCATCTGCAGTCATCCTGATGAACATCTAGTCACTGGGTCCAGATGGCTCAGGAGGAGAAAGTGAGGCTGGTGACTTTGCACAGCCCTCCCTCACTCAGAACAAAGCCAAGTGCAAGTCATGTCATCTTTTCTCTGATGGCATGGTCTTCTTCAGCAACAAAGGGTGAACACACACATTTAGCTAGTTCAGAAGAAAATAATGTGGAGGAGGAAAGAGTGCATGAGTCTACAAGGGGAGATACTGCTGATGGTTTCAATCTCTGCTATCTCAGTGCAGGATCATTTACCCGAATACTGGTTAATTTTACAAGACAGAGCCCATGGGAAGTACTCCTATTAGGAAGAGTAGATATTAATTAAATATTCCATTTCAATAGCTCAAGGAAGAGCTACAAGGGACAGGTTTATGTCTTCTGAGGAGCCACTTGCTACAGCAGCATCAGCCAACAGTGACTTAACCAGAGAAGAAACAGGACATCATAACAAACAAAGAATGAGAACTGGAAGGATGTGGAGCCAATTTGCCCCAGGGAGCAGTGACTAAGGGGAACAGTTCACTCGCTGCCTTTCAACAGAACAGACCACCCTTTGACTCCTGCTTTAGTGCTTACAATACTAGGACTTCCTTTTGCCTGCACCACCTCCCCTTCCCTAAGGCTCTTCCCCTGGGGGAAATGGTGTTTTGGGGTAACTCTGAGATTCCCAAGTCTGTGGAGACATAAGAAGATTCCAAATTATTCTTAATTCATCCTAGAGTAGTCTAAGGCTCCCTAAAAGTTTCTACTCAGTCATGACAGTTGGTGCTTTGCAAAAATAAGAAAAACAATAGAGGGGAGAGGTCTTCATATTGGAAATTCCATTGAGAAACATAATCACTCCAGAAAGGACAATATCCGTTGTGAAGTCAGGAAAGGCTTTATTAATTTTTACATTCATTCTTGAACGAATGAACGAACAGGTAGTTCCTAATGGGCTACCATGCTTGCTTCAGACAAATGCAAGGTTGAATTTCCCACCAGCCTCCCAATGGCCAGCATTCCAGGGTTCACTAAACCCCACCCCACTCCTGCCACATTCCTCATTTTCTTTATAGAATGACATGATATAAATTCTTTTAAAGGAATTCCTTTAATTGATGTACAATCTTTCTGGAGTTGACCTGAAAGTTTGGTTAAAGAGGCAAACAGGTTAGGTGACATCTTAATTGAGTAGATAGCAAATACAATAAGGTAAGACAGTTGACAAAGTGTCTCTTGAAATTACCACTCAGGATATCTGTGTTTTCTTTACCATTAACATTCCATACAAAGCATGCGTCCATAAAATACTAAGATAAAAATACGTCCCATTATTCAAGATAGTGTTTTGGGTTAAGGGTCTCATCCTTGATGGTCATAAACAGAAGAAAATGTTCTTAAGTCAGACCCATCTGGCCTTGTTGACTTAGGAAGAGGTATTCTCTGAGCTTCCTCAGAGAATGAAGAAGCCATTAGGTCCAGACTCCTCACTGGTATTACAGATATTACATATCTTCTGTGGAAACATAACTTCAATTCATCCCTTACACCCACCTCCATACCTTTTGCTCAGGGCGTCTTTTATATCTGGAATGCACTTCTTTTTCACCTCTATCTCTTACAATCACTAACTTCAAAACTCAGCTTAGATTCTTTTCTGGAACCCACTAGTTACTGCTTTCTCCCTCCTGAAGTGAACCTGTAATTGCCTTTGTGAGAAGTCTTCACAGACATGTAGCACTTGCAGGACAACATCATACCCTGCAGGGAGCTTTGTGCCCTTAGTCTCTATCTCTGTATCGAGATGGCAGAATACCACATGGTGAAGAAGCGGAGGGCTTGAAGAGGACATCACCAGACATTTAAAGGGAAAGAGTGATTGGCACATATGGAAGCCATAACATGGGGGATAAATACGGACCGACTCCTTCGTTGGCACCACCAAGTCAGAATACTGGGTGGGGAAGGGAGAACTTCCTAGAAGGAAGAGTTGCCAGATTCTTGGGCAAACCGGGGGCTGTGCTTTTATTTAATTTCTTATTGAAAGTCACCGATGTGAGTACTTTGTGCTTTTTGTTGGGTTAAATAATACCTTTCCTGTATTTGATCTTATGTTAACCTAAGTATTTGAAGGGTAACTAAGAGTTCTTGGAGATGCACAGACCCAGTTCTGATATTCCAAAGAAAATGCTAGGTGATGCATAAGCCAAAGAGTATCACTATTGGGAGAAGCCCCTCAAAACTGTCCATGTAAGATTAGAACTATGGGTTCTGGGCCATAGGCTGTACATGGTGGTGGAAGGGGGGGTGGCAAAAATCTGCAGTTTTGTTTTCTGTTTGGGCTTGGGCTTTCTGAACTAGCAGCAACTGAATGGAAAGCAGGGATCCATAACTTTTCTTGTGTCATGAACCCGTTGGGCAGTCTGGTAAAGTCTATGGTGACTCCCTTCTGCTTTTAAATGCATAAAATACACAGAATCAGAAAGGAAATAACTGTATTAAGCTACAATTATCTACTTTAAAAAAGCATAAGTTCATGAACCCTCCCAACTTAAACCTCCTGGTTTAAAAAAACCCCTACCAGCACTAAAGCAAGTGTCTTAGGGGAGCCTATAGACTGTAATAAAGGTGCCAGTGAAAAGTATTTGCATACTTCAGTAAACTATTTAGAAAAGGATAAGACAGTGGAGAAGGAAATTGGGAAGAAAGTTTCTTTTGGCCTTGAAGAGACACTTGATACTCTGAGCTTTCCCAGGTCCCCACAGACATATCCAGAACTGAGGCTGTGAGTTAGAACATCCAAAAGCGTACTAGTATTATTTTCAGGAAATGTACATTTTTTTTAAAGTTGGAGAAAAACTCAGGGAAGTTGGGGCCCACCAAATGGGAGAATGTGTTACTTTCTATCAACTCCAATTTATTTCTGGAGTGGGGGTGAGGGGAATGGTACCAACCCAACTGTAAGATGATCCAAGTGTGTACGTTTCTAGGGTTGGGTAAGGTCCACCAAGAGGGCCTGGGTGGGGATGACCCAAATGTGAGTGTTCCAGGAGAAACCCTAAATGGGGATATACTCCATCACAGTATTACTTCCTCAGATTTTAGTCAGTCTGCAAGAGCCAGACTGTAGGTTCTGGGGCATGGATTATATCAGTAAATATTTGAATTGAATTAAAAAGAACCAAAAGATTGTTGTTTCAGGGTTCACTTTATCCTTTAATTACTACCATCCAACAAGCAACTCCAGGGCTAAGTCTTCAACAGTAACCTTGAGAGAAGGTTTGGCAGTATTCTTCACTCCACCCTCAAAAATCCTTAAGGATTCACCAGATGAAGTAATATGTATTTTACATCTCCTTATCACTG
Source organism: Notamacropus eugenii (assembly GCF_028372415.1). NCBI lineage: Eukaryota > Metazoa > Chordata > Mammalia > Diprotodontia > Macropodidae > Notamacropus > Notamacropus eugenii. Next base: position 473,946,098 of record NC_092875.1, read on the forward strand.
CTTGGAAAGTGTACTAGGGAGAGAAACAGTCTCACTAATTCCAGCTGTTCTTGGAAATGAGTGTCAATGTATTTACTATAAAGGACTGACTGAGTGTAGGTGGGGGAAATCAGTCATTCCAGCAGCTGAAAAAGAAAGAACCAGGTGCTAAGATTCCTGAAGGATACATCTGCCAAAAGTAGTTTAGAAGGGAGATGATGAATTGGGATCCTCAGAAGACCACCTGTTATTGGGGAGATAGGTGTGCAGTCCCTGAAGTGTGTCTGAGGTGGTTGATTTGGGTTTTTTTCTCCCAGTTCTTGACCCTGGCTCTGGGGTTTGCTTTGTAAAGACCCCAAGTGACCCATAGATCTCAACTCTCCAGAGGTTTTTTTGTTTGTTTTTTGAGTTGACATGTCCTCATTAAAGTAACTCTCTTTTGAATGATTTTTCTTTCTCCTACTATCTGGAACACTGTACTCTGACCCTTTTATGTGTGTCTGTCTTCTGATCCTAGGGCCCAGATGTTTGGTACCTCTCAAATAAACATCTTGATGTTCTCTGGCTTTCCTTTATCCACCTATATTCTATCAGTAATCATTGGATCCATCCACTAAGTCAATGGAAAGAATGTATTACAGGTGTCAAAGAGAGCCAAAAATGCCATTTTCTATTGGAAACCATCCAGTGGTTAGTTAGGGAGAGTTTTTCACTCTGAAGGAAAGTGTTCTGTGCATTGTTATTATTGCATGATGGAGAAATTCAACCAACAGCAAATATCTCTCCACTGTCTCAATCTCTATCTGTATTGGACACTAGAACAGGTGTTTCTTTTCCTCACAACTTCCCAATCAGTCACAATACCTGAAATTTCTACCATCAGAATTGTGCAACTGCTTGTTTAGGATCTTCTTAAAAAGAGGTCATTTAAATGGATTAATGCACTGTTGTCACCTTGATCGGGCAGCCCATTAACCAATAAAAACACTAACAGTGAAGACTCACTTCTCTATCCTACGACCACCTTTGTTGATAAAGCATGGGATATGCAGAAGGGCTAGGAGCCAAAGACTGCTGGGTATTTGGTGGAGGATGAAAGAAAGTAACGTAAGTAATTTGTGATTTTCCTAACCCTTCATGCACTCTTCAGTCTAGCCAACTTAGCCTGCTAGCTCAGGTTGGCCCAGCCCCCCTTCATGCTTAGAGTACTCTCCATCCTCACCTCTACCTCTTGGAATCCCTCAGAGCTCAGCTCAAGTGACATCAGACACCAACAGACAGGAGGAAGGTATCTATGTTCTGGTCAGTGAGAGCTCTAGGTACATATAAGGAAGCCAAATCACCCTGTCCCTCAGGAAAGGGAAGAAAAACCAAGAGGAGAGTATGTGCTTTTAGACAGGGTATGCTAATAGAACGAACATTCAGGAAGACACAGCAACCAAGCAGTGGGACAGAACGGCAAAAGCTACTAACAACAACACCCTCTCTCCATTACTGAAACGTCTGTAGTCAACTTAAATCAGAGCTACCTCGGCTTCTGGACCTGTGTTCCTGAACTGACTCTTAGCTGTCAGAGCTAACAACATGGATGGGAGAGGACCAAGTGAGCTCAGTGATATCTGTATAGGAAAAGAAAAGGAAACTCTGAGAAACTTTTACCTGGACATCTTTCCCTGTTAGTGTTTGTATTTTCCTGTGTTATTTGTATTTCTGAGGACAGTTCTATGCAGAGGGTTGTACTTTAGCTATTGGAGGTCTTGAGACCCAGAATACATAAAAAGGTTGGAAGTGATCTCTTGGCCACAAGGTCGTGAAGAGATAGGTTTTACATTTTGTCAGCCCTTCCCTCCACACCTGGGTATACCTGTGCAGAGAATTATGTGGAACCTCAGGACTCAGTGATCACAGGACATGGGACATAAGAATCCACTCACTTCTCTCTGTCTCTGTCTCTATCTTTCCCTCTCTGTCTTTCTTTCCGCCCTCCCTCCCTTCCCCCCCTCTCCCCCCTCTATCTCTGTCTCTCTCTCTTTCTCTCTTCCTCTCTCTCTTTCTTTCTCTCTCCTGTCTCTTTGCTAAAATCCTACCCCCAAATATAAAAGTATTGGGAGGTATAGCCAATAGAGAGTTTACCAGATAAATGAGCTTAGCATTTTGAGATGACTGAAAAATGCCTCTTTTTGGTCGCTGAGCAGTGGACCTTCAAAAGGAGAAAATCCCAACCTTTCTGTTTCATTTCCCTTCTGTCAATTATATCAGGGTCCCAGTCCACCAAGTATCACAGTAGCTAGGGCATGGAAACTAAAATCCATGCCCTGGCTAGGTAAGCTGGATTGTACAGCTTCTTCTGGATTGTTTTCTTTCCTGGGTATAGGTGACTGAGGAGCAATCCTGAGATGGATATTTCTAGTCTTAGAGGCAATCTTCTGAGTTATCCAAAAATCCTGGATCCCTCAGTCAGAGCCAAAGGGCATCAGGAAGAGTGTTCTGCAACTATATCCTTCTTAAAGAAGATGCCCATAGGAAAGAGAAGGATCCCCTGGTCTGAGTTGCCCAGAGAAGTGGACCTGGAGTGAATTGTTTGGAAAGTGCAGAACTGAGGTGAAGGTGAAGTGTCAGGTCAGCAGTTCCATAAACTGATGCATGTTTTGATAGTTTTAGATATCAACCTCTTAGATAGGTAGAGCAGTAGTTATTACTGTTGTTTGTCTTTATTTAGTACGAGCTTGTTAGTCTTCTCTTAAGCATTTCTTTTGTAAAGGGAAATAAGTAGCTGTCCTGTATCTGTCCTACATTGTCTATGGAGTATCTTTATTTTCTCCTTATGGGAGACACTACACAAAACCCTTCTCTTTAGAGACCAGGTTTCCCCAGGATTTAAGAAAACCTTCATAGTGGAGAGGGAGAGGATGAGAGATATAGGAACACAGGGCAGAATCAGTAGATGGTCCCAAGTTGGCATCTCAGGTAAGTGAGTTCCCACCCATGCAGGGTGGGGTGGGAGCAGCCTTGCGCTTCAACCTGCATATAGAAAGAACTTGGACTCATAACCCCAATCTAGAGATATTCATATAACTCCAGCCTGAAACCCCTCTCAGAAAAAAGCACTCAACTTCACCTGTGCTCCTACAACCTGCATGCTCCTCCTCCAGAACTAGAATATTGGCAGTGTAGACATAGCCACCAGCTCTCCTCTTTACAGAGGCCTATACATATAGACAGCTCATGTGGACATAACCTCATCTTAGACTGGGAGAAAATGAATATATCTTGGCTCTCTTTTCACTTACCTTTTGTGATGAAATGAACTATACTCTAGAATTCAGGGATTCTTAAAAAACTTGGGGTCCATGAACTTGTTTTTTAAAATATCTGGATAACTATTTCAATATAATGTTTTTCTTTGTAATTCTATATATTTTATTTCTTGTATTTAAAAGCATTTACTTTTGTGAAGCGATCCATAGACTTCACTAGACTGCCAAAAGGGTCCAGGAGATGAAAAAGGTTGGGAATGCTTATGCAAATTGTAGAAAGGCCAATGACTTAGATAAATTAGGAGGTGGAGAAGTTTGAGGGAAATGTAACCTGTAAAAGTGCCCTTAGTATTTAATATAAATAAATGTGCAGCCTACCCAATTAGCAATATGGATCTGGGGAAATGGTCCTAGTGAACAACCAGTGATGGGCATCTATAGAGTCACCGCTAAGAAGGGACCTAGAAAGTCCCTTCATCCAAACCGCATTATTTAAAGGTGAGTCCCATGTAGCAACAAAGAGACTGGGGAACTAGATAAAAATTTCAAACTGACAGAAAGACTGGACTCAGGAAACTATATAAAAATCTAGACCTAGAAAAAGATTCTGTCCCATAATGAAGTAAAAAACCACATTGAATAAGAAGTTATTTCCAGGGCTGGACCCTGAGTCTATACTCGGTGCCTTTGGGACTCGATTTGCTAAATGATTCTCTTTATCTTAAGTAAAATGGGAGACTTGACTTAGGTCAAGACTCAAGACTGTAGTGGGAGTAGTCATACAGGAACTGATCATGAGAAGAGACAAGTATTACGGCACAGTAGGTAGACCTCTCTATGGAGCGTGCCAGGAAGCAAACTCTCTAAACCTCATCCATATTGTAGTGGGCAGAATGTACCTGCATGCTCAGATGACTAGGTCCCCATTGACTCCTTTACAGTAGGTAGAGAGCTGTCCTTGGAGTCAGAAAGACCCAGATTCATATTCTGCTTCTGACATATACCAGTTATGTGACCCTGGACAATAATTCAGCCCCTACCCCTGCCATTTCCTCCTCTCTAAAATGAAGAGGATGGATTAGGTGGCTTCTGAGGTTTCTTTCAGCTCTGAATGTCTTATTTTCTACCCCCTACAATCAATGGAAAGGAAGGGGAGGGCAGAGAGCATTTGTTTTTGCTAAGATAGATCCTCCATCTAAGCCTTATTGGAGTGACAGAAGCTAGCAGTCACTTTTCCATTAGTTCCCATTTTTCCTGGTCATTAGTGTCTAGGAAGCATGGAGTGGGGAGGAAGAGAGGACACAACTCTGAAAATTAGTAATTTCTCAGGCTAGGGACTCTTCGAGTCTGGAGATATAGGGAGTAGTTAAAATGAGCAAAATGCTTCAAAGTGGAAACAGTGATGGAATACAAAGCTAAAAAGGTTTGGTAGTGATCAACACATTCAGTTGGCTTGCTGGTTTTTAGAACATCCCCAAGAGGCAGCTACAAAACTCGTGTGATTCTGCTGTGGTTGTTCATCCTTTCTTCTGGAAGAAGACCGATGACATCAGCAGGATGATGCTTTACTTGAAAGGGAGTTAAATTTAAGTGAGGCAGGCCCATGTGGAACCTCGCTCCTCCAGGGTCATCTGAGTCCAGCGGCAAGACATCGCTGTGCTGGATGACTGGTAATAGCCCTGGATGCAGTGGGAGACCTTGGCCTTTTTAGGCTAAGGTCCTTCCCAAGTCTCAGTTTGAGGCAACACCCATTCAGTGATTAAGGCTAGTAAGAAATGAGGCAAAAAATGCCTTTGTTTGCCTTCACAAAAGCATCAGTCAGGGAGGGGAAGACCCTCAGGGTTTCTGGCCAGAACAGAAACAATTGCTATTTACACTCACTCTGAGCCATCAAAACCCAAACAATAAGCAAGTGAGACTTGGACTGGGGCCTATTATTGGCCAATCAGGGAGAGACAGAGAGATTTGGGTTTAAAGCCAGTCAAGTGGTTCCATCATGTTCAAGTGACTTACTAGTTTTTAGAACGTCCCCAGCAGGCAGCTATAGAACTTGTGTTCATAAAGTAACAGGTTGTCCATTTCCTTGGAATGGTCTGAGGCCCTGACTTCCTTTCACATGATGGCATCTGAAATCTCAGAACCTTTGAAAACTTCTAAGACTTTGTTGTTCAGTCATTTCAATCATGTCTGATTCTAGGTTATTCCAAAATTGATATGTTGTAGTAGAAAGTGCTATGGTAGAGTGATGGAGTTGCAGTAGAGGAGCTGGGTTCTAATCCTGGTACTGCCCCATATTTCTTGAGTGACTTTGGGAAGGTCAGTGAACTTCCCTGGACAGCTTCTTCCTCTGTAAAACAATCAGATGACCTCCAAGGTCCCTCTTGCTATGAGATTCTTTGACTTCCAATTTTTTTGGTCTCTGGATCCTGGCTTTAGCCATAGCAGCTTTAAAACATCTTTCCCTTGAACCATTTGTTAAGTTGGATCTTGTTCTCTGTTTTGCTCGTCGCCTCTAAAAGCCACTGCTATGGTTAAGTCCAATAACAGTATTTGTCAAACAAGTTTTCATCCGAATACATTTTTCATTTCTAGTTTCTTGTCTCATTTGCATGTTTCATTCCAATGACAATCAAAGTCTCTTACCAGCTCTTTAAAAAGGTCACAAGAAACTACTTACCAAATTGCTCCTAAGATAGCAAAGAAACAAAATTCCTGCTTTGCCTCATTAGTCACATGTCTTGGAAAAAAAGCTTATTTAACAATATGAATTCTGACACTGAGCCAATTACAAACAAAAATGTGCCTATTAGACTTTGATTTTATTACTTTAATACCGTTATTTCATGATTTTCCAAACATATTACCTTGATTAGCTGTAAGGACAAAATTAGAATCATCTGCAGGCTTTCACAGTAATTCATTTAATTTCCTGTTTTCTGTCTTTTGTGGCTTCTGTAGAAGGACTGTTTTTGAAACGATCACATCCACCATTCTTCTTTGAAGACAGCCCAAAGAGCTGGAAAACTGAGCTTTCCAAGCTTGGGGGGTCTGCAAGAGGGATGGATTTTGTAGGGTATGGCTCCCGTTTCAAGTTTTGAGCTGATCAGCAATATGGATGGGGGGAAGAAGAGCTGGAAAGGGATAAGGAGACTGCTGCTGTTTTCAACTCTTTCATCACAGATCATGGCTATTTAGGCCAAAGGCCAGAATAAAAGAAAGCTCAACTGTATTTAACAAATCAAATCAACAAGAACATATGAAGTCCCTACTATGTTGCTAAGTTTGAGGGATAAAAAGAATAGAAAGAAAAAAATGAAAGAACAACAGAGCCCCTGCCCACAAGTAGTTTATTGTCTAATGGGAGAGACTAATATACAGGATATATACAGAGCAAATAGGAGGCAATCTCAGAGGAAAGGCATTAGGGTGGGAATTCTGGTGGAGTAAGAAAGGCTTCCTGCAGAAAGTCAGATTTTAGATGATACTTGAAGGAAACCAGGGAAGCCAGAAGGCAGAAACTAGGAAGGAGAGCATTCCAGGCATGAGGAACAGACAGTGAAAATGCTGGGATTCAGGAGATATGGAGTATCCTGTTTGAGGAAGAGCAAAGAGGCCAGTGTCACAGGATTGCAGACTATGTTGAGGGGAGTAAGGTAATAAGACTAAAAAAGAGATGGAGTCGAGGTGGTGAATTAGAGGCAGCAACAAAACTGAATTCTCTCAAAATTCCCCTCCAAACAACTTTAAGAGGACTCCTCAAACAAATTTTTGGAGTGGCAGAGCCAACAAAAGGTCAAGATGAAACATTTTTTTTCAGTCTAAGAAAACTTAGGAGGGCCATAGGAGAGGTCTATGACCCCAAAGTAGAGGCCCATGAAGAACACCCACATGTAAGCAGCAGCAATAACGGCTGCAGCAGTAGCAGCAGCAGCTTTGGGAGTTCTCAACCCAAAGATGGTAAGGGAGTCAGATAACTAGCTGGTCAGAAAGAGTTTACAGGGGACCCGTTGCTGGCACTTGTTGGAACCTGTATTGCCCATATGCAGTTCTGAGTCATAGTTCCAGGGCAGAGAAGAGTGCTGGTGGCTTGTAGCCACCAGCTAGTCAAGGGGCCTTGGTCACAATTCTAGGGCCAAGAGGAGTGCTAGTGCTTGCAGCTGCAGGGGAGCAGGCCCCCTTCCTGGTAAAGACCAGAGTGCAGATCCAGAGAGCAATGATCACACTTCTTCCCAGACCACACCACCTTGGAAGCCCCAACTTGCAGAACCCCAGAACTATCTTTGAAAACAACAGCACAAAAATACCTGAAGCTTGGGACAGTGCCTCTCTGTGCCTAGGTGAACAGAGTCCAATTTTAACACAAAGTTCAAAGACAAGAAATAGTCTAGGAAAAAGAGCAAACAAGAAAAATAACTTGAAAATAAAAAGTTACTACAGTGCTGGGAAGACCAAGACGCAAACTCAGAAGAAGACAATATTGCAAAAACAGCTATAATCAAAGCCTCAAAGGAAAAAAATGCTAATTAGAACAAGCCCAGCAAGAATTCCTGGGAGACTTCAAGAAAGAGTGGGAGTGTGGGAAAGTGTGGGAGACATAAAATTGGGAAAAGAAATGAGAGTGATGCAAGAAAATTATGAAAAGTGAATTAATAAAAATCTACTAAAAAAAGAGCCCCTTAAAAAGCAGGGTTGATCAAATGAAAAAGAGGTACAGAAGCTCACTGAAGAAAACAATTCCTTAAAATGAGAATTGGGCAACTGGAAACTAATGACTCTATGAGACTGATAAACAATAAAACAGTCAAAAGAATGAAAAAATAGAAGAAAATGTGAAATATCTCACTGGAAAAGCAACTGACATAGAAAATAGATTGAAGAAAGATAATTTAAGGACTATTGGACGATCAGAAAGCCATAATCAAAAAGAGTCTAGACATCATATTTCAAGAAATTATCCAGGAAAACTGCCCCAATATCTGAAATCCAAAGGGTAAATAGAAATTATCTACCAACTATGTCCTGAAAGAAATCCAAAAATGAAAACTCTCAAGAATATTATAGCCAAATTCCAGAATTCTTAAGTCAAGGAGAAAATATTACAAGCAGCCACAAAGAAATAATTCAAATATCATGGAAGCACAGTCAGGATCATACAAGATTTAGTGGCTTCCATGTTAAAGGAGCAGAGGATTTGGAATGTGATATTCCAGAAGGCAAAGGAGCTCTGGTTACAACCAAAAATAACCTACCCGGTAAAACTGAGGATAATCCTTTAGGGGGGGAATGGATATTTAATGAAATAAAAGACTTCCAAGCATTTGTGATAAAAAGTCCAGAGCTACATGGAAAATTTGACATTGAAACTTAAGATTCAAGGGAAGCATAGAAAGATAACTATGAAAGAGAAATCATTAGGGACCCAATAAGGTTTAACTGTTACATTCCTATATGAGCAGATGATTCATATAACTCCTAAGAACTTTATCATTATCAGGCAATAAAAAGGAATTTGCATAGATAGAGGCTGTGGGTGTGAGTGGATTATGTTGAAATGATCTCAAAAAAATAAAGGAGTGAAAAATGGGGATGCACTGAGAGGAGAAAGGGAAAGGAAGAAAAGGGGAAATTATGTCACATAGAAAAGGGGTGCAAGGAAGAGCTTTTACAGTGGAGGGGAAAATGGGGGGAAGTGACAGACAGCACTTGAATCTTACTCTCATGGAAATTGGTTCAAAGAGGATTTAACATACACACTTAATCAGGTATAGAAATCTTTCTTAGCCAATAAGGAAGTGGGAGAAAAAAGGGATAAGAGAAGGGGATGTTGATAGAAGAGGTGTAGATTAAGGGAGGTGCTGGTCAAAAGCAAAACAGACTTTTTAGGAGGGACAGGTTAAAAAGAGAAAGAAAAGAAAGAAACAAGAAAATGGGATAGAGTGAAATACACAGTTAGTAATCACAACTGTGAATGTGAATGGAATGAACTCACCTATGAAATGGAAGTAGTAGAATGGATTAGAAGACAGAATCCAACAATATATTCTTTACAAGAGGCACACTTGAAACAGAGAGATACACACAGAGTTAAAATACAGGTCTGGAGTATAATCTAATGTGTTTCAGCTGAAGTAAAAAAGACAGAGGTAGCAATCATGATCTCATACAAAGCAAAAGCAAAATAGACTTACTTAAGAGAGATAATCAGAGAAACTACATTTTCTTAAAAGGTACCATAAACAGTGAAATCATATGAAAAATTTTGCAGCAAGTTTCTCTGAAAAAGGCCTTGTTTCTCAAATATGTAGAGAATTGAGTCAAATTTACAAGAAATAAGAACCACTCCCTAACTGACAAATGGTAAAAATAGTGAGAGTTTTCAGAAGAAGAAATCAAAACGATCTATAAGCATATGAAAAAATGGTCCAAATCACTACTAATTAGAGAAATGCAAATTAAAACAACTCTGAGGTACCACCTCACACCTATGAGAAATGATAAATACTCGAAGGGATGAGGGAAAATAAATACACTAATGAATTATTGATCTAGTAGTGAACTGGTCCAATCATTCTGCAGAATAGTTTGGAACTATGCCCAAAGGTCTATAAAACTGTGTACACCCTTTGACCCAGAAATACCGCTACTAAGTCTATATCCCAAAGAGGTAAAAGGAAAAGGACCTGTATGTACAAAAATATGTATAACAGCTCTTTTTGTGGTGGCAAATAATTGGAAATTGAGGGGATACCCATCAATTGCGGAATGATTGAATAAATAGATTACAGCATATGAGTGTGGTATAGTATATTGTGCTATAAGATATGATGAAAGGGAATGATTTCCTTGCCTATATGCCTATATGAACTGATGCAAAGTGATGTTAAAATCAGGAAATCATTGTGCATAGTAACAGCAATATTATGATGATGATCAAATATGAAAGACTTGACTACATTGATCGATACAATCATCCAAGATAAATAGATAATCATCCATTTCAAAGAACTCATGAAGAAAAATGCCAGAAAGTCAGAAAGAGGACTGAGGAACTCTGAGTGAAAATCGAATTTTCTCACTTTATTTTTTTGCTTCTTTTTTCAATATGACTATGCAAGCTTAATGGAATATAAGATCTTCCCTGTCCAATAAGAGGCCTGTGTGACCACACTGTTCCCAGGTCTAAAGGTACATGGGTATTTCAATCATGGATGTCTTTCTGCTTTGAACTTTGGCACAGTTCACAGGTGGAACACATCCTGAGCCACATAGAACCCACCAGGTGACTGAAGGAGATTTAGATTGCCTTGGAGGAGGAACCTGCTTAAGGGGAAGCTTGCTTATGGGGGAGGCTTGAATGAAGGAAGGTTTTCAAACTTTTTGCCACTGAGTCAATGAGGCACTGAGTCATGTGGGTTGTGATGCCTTCTGTCTCTGAACCTATTTGATTGATAATTATATATACTGGGAGGCTGTTATCTTACTTTGGGTGTCATTCATGGGAAGAATGTTTCTTTGTGATTTCCCAGGCGAGACTCTGGGTAGCCATTGTTAAGGGGTCACTCCAGCTTTGAGAACTCAGATGTTGGTGCTCCCTGGTCTGGTGATCATGTATCTATTACTTTGTTTGGACCGTTGGATTCCTGTCTATTGGATTCTTCCTTGGGTACTCACTTCTCTCTACTTGTATATCTTTCTCATTGTTTAATTAAAGTTAGATTACTAACCCTTTGACACTGCTTCTCCTTTAGAAAAGCAGATCAGAACCGGAAGCTCAATTAGAACCTATGTTAGCAGCCCTCCTGTGCGCTGGTGTTATTGGTGTGACACCTCCACAGCAGCTGCTAGTAGCATTGCATCTACAGGCTAACATATAGATATGTTTTGAAGATTTCACATGTATAATTGACATATTGCTTATCTTCTTGATAGGTGGTGTGGGGGTAGGAGGGAGGGAGGGAGTTTGGAGCTCAAAATTTAAAAAGAAAAGAATGTTTAAAATTACTAAATAATAAATTTTTAGGAAGAGAAGACTAGGAAAGGACCAGGACTTGCGGCCTTGAGACCACATATGGCCCTCTAGGTCCTCAAGTGCAGCTCTTTGACTGAATCTAAACTTCATAGAACAAATCCCCTTAAGGGGATAAATCAAAGGGCCACATTTGAGGACCTAGAGGGCTGCACGTGACCTCGAGGCCCCAAGTTTCCCACTCCTGGGTCCTGATCCCTTCCTACCTTTCTGGTGTTCTTTTTCCCATCCCTGGATCAGATTATAAAGGATTTTAAGTGAAACAGGATTTTATATTTGGTCCTGGAGGTAACAGAGAGTCATTGAAGTTTATTGAATAGGGGTAGACATAATCAGACCTGCTCTTAAGGAAAATAACTGATAGATGAGTGGGGGATGGCCTGGAGTTCAAGAGACACTTCAGGTAGGGAAAACAACAAGAAGGTTACTACAAAAAACTAGACATGAAGTGATGTGGGCATGCACTAGGATAATAGCAATCTTAGAGGAAGGAAGGGATTGTGTGTGTGTGTGTGTATGTATGTAAGAAAAAGAGAGAGAGATTCAGACAGACAGAGACAGAGGAGACAGACAGAAAGAGGTTATTCAGGTAGCGATGACGTAATTTATCAGCAGATTGAACATGGGAGGGGGTAGTGAAAGAGAGTGAGGAGCCAAGTATGACAACTAGCTTTCAACTAGCTTTTAAGCCTAGCATGGTGGTGCCCTTGACAGCAATCAGGAAGTTTGGAAGAGCAAAAGTTTTGGAAGGAAAGAGAATGAGTTAACTTTTAACATATTGAGTTTAAGATGTCCATCTGTCAGTTGGAGATGCAAGACTGGTGGTTCAAATATAATAATAGTGGCTGAAGGTTTTCGAAGTACTTTACAAACATACTTTATTCTTACAGCAATACAGAAGAAGTCTAGTTCTCTCTCCACTGTGTCCCTGGCTGCCTCTAGAGTAGGTAGGCTCAGATAAACAAATCAACAGATCTGAGAATCACCTGTGTAGTGATGATGACTAAATCCATGGATGCTGATGAAATCATCAAGCCAAATAGTATAGAGAGGGAAGAAAAGAAGGCCTAGCACAGAACCTTGGGGGCCAGTCACAGTTAGTAGAGACAGCCTAGATGAAGTTCTACCAAAGGAGATCGAAAAGGATTAGTCTGATAGGTAGAAGAAGAACCAGGAGGCAGTAGAATCTTGGAAGGGTACAGAACAGAGAGTATCAAGGAGAAAAGGCAGTGTCAAAGCCTGAAGACAGACCCAAAGGGTGAGATTTAGAGATCGTTGGTAATGTTGGAGACAGCAATCTCAGTTGAATCATGGGAAGGGGCCCAGGTTGCAGAGAGTTAAGTAGAGAGTGGGAGGAAAGCAAGTGCGAATACAGATTGGAGTTGACTTACTGAAGAAGCTTAGCCATGAAAGGAAGGGGGGATATGGTTGGATCAAGCTGGATCATTTTGAAAGATGGAGGAGATATGGGCATGTTTCTGAGTAGCAGGGAAGTGGCCAGTAGAAAGTGAGAGACTGAAAATAAGTGAGAAGATAAGAATCCTAGAGGGAAGAATCTGCCAGAGAAGACAGGATGGAATGGGATCACTTGCACATGTCGAGGGGTTTGCACTGGTAGGGAGAAGGACCATTGCATTAGAGACAGGAGAAGGAGGAAATAACAGTGGGAGGCATTTGAGTGACATAAGGAGGAGAAAAGAGGGAGCTTTCAGTCAGCAGCCTCAGTTTATTTTCAGTGAAATTTGAAGCAAAGTTCTCTTCTGAGAGAGTGGGGGAAAGGAGAAATATGGGAGGGATGAAAAGTTTTGCTATACTAAGAACCCTGTTGAGCTTATGTAAAATAAATTTGTAGTGGACCTAGTCAGTACAATTTTGTGATTTTCTCCAATTCTGTTCAATGGCAAGAGAATATGAATGAAGACAGTGGACAGTGGGAGTAATCTCCCCACCTTGGTTGGGGCTTGGTAGGACAAGATTGTCTATAGGATAAAGGGGCAAGAAGGGGCTTGAGAAAAGAGGATGATATAAAACAGAGGTGCATGAAGCCCACAACATTCCAGAGTACCACTAGAACCAGTTTCAAATGTAAGTGAGAAATATTTGACAAAATGAAAATACAATAGAACATAGATAAAGCTAATGTGTGATTTTCTAAGTCAATGTGCAGCCCACAGGAATCCTTACATATGGTTTAGAGTCTCCTTTTCCTATTTCAGTTTGATACCACTAATAGAGAGTGGTATTAGTTTACCAAGCGGTCAAGACTGAGAAAGGAGAGAGTCACCAATGCAGGGAAGGCCTAAAGAGTGACAAGACTGAAGGTCACAGTGAGAATGAAGAACTGTGTTTGGAGCTGTGACACAAAGGGAAAAATAGAATGATAAAAGATTATAACTGGACAGAGAAATTTCCAAGCTCATGAGTATGACAGTAGAACACTTGTAAGTATGGCCATCTCTCTGTGTAACTGAGGTGAGGTGAAAGAGTAGATAATGGGAAATTAGTAAATCAAGGAATTGGGAAGCTATGGGTTTAAGGAAGCATTGATATGTATATTGAAGTCCCCTTGTATGAGGGCAGAGACATTCAACAAATATTGTCGGTGGCTAACAATCTTAGCTAATCCAACCCAAGAAATAGAAGACTCACAGAAATGAATGAGGTAGTCTGAAAAATGGGAAAGATCTTCTACCACCTTCAACTGAGGCTGAACCCATAGAACTGGAAAGACTCATAATCAGCCAGACTTTCCATTTCAGTGAATCCAAAAGGATCAGTGTGGATTCCATTGTCATCCAGAGTGAGGCTGTTGTTGCTCGCTCTTCTTTCTCAAAGTAGACTATGACATCAGGAAGGAGATGCCATGACCTGCAAGTGAATTGGATTTAAATGAGGGCAGACTATGCAAAGTCGCTAGCATCATTGTCTCCTCTGGAGCCATCTTTGTCCAGTGGCCAGACGTAGATCAGGATGATCCATGTGAGGCGGGTGTAGATTGATTAAGTTATGCTGATTACATTCAAACCGCAGAAACCAGCTATCCTGCCTCCCCTTTTTCTTTTTACCCTTTTCCTCAAGTTCCCAAGAGACAGAGGAATCCCAGGGAGAGTCATTCTCGCAGCAGGGAACACTATGTCTCCATTTTCAAAGAGAAAAGCTTCCAAAAGTAAAGCTTTAATTATCTCATTATTCAACACGTTACATTACATTGTCTGCAAGAGACAATGGCCCTGCACAGAAGTCTTTGATTTCCTAGGGATCATCTTCCTTACTTAAAGAAGTTCAGCCACTCTACACCACCTGCTCCATGGGGAAAATTTTTTTTAAAGAAAGGGTAGATATTGTAAAGTCTGATTTTGAGAATATATTATTAAGTTATATCTTGGTGAAAAGGAAATGCTCTGTTTTGCCCATTACAAATGTCTTGGTTCTTGCCAAATACCTACTAGATCTTAAAAGTTAAAGCATCATAATATTGTACATCAAGGACAGAAAAAAAATGTAGGTGATGGAGAAGGTAGCCATTGGGTTACAACCTTGCTTTATTTTAAACCCTACATGTTAGATTCAAAATTGACCATCAGTGTGGTAAAATTTTCTCCTGGTACTTTTTTCTGGCCTTCTATTACATTCTAATAGAGTTCATTAAGGGCAAGTACTGTCCTTTACTCTTTTGTATCCTCAGAATTTAGCCCAGTGCCTAGCACATAGTAGGTGCTTAGTTAATGTTGATTGATTGATCATACCTAGGAAGTTACTTGTTCCTCAGAAGGACCTCAGAGATGGTCTAGTCCAAAGAAGAGCTGAAGGAGATCATCTCTTTCAACTCTCTGGCTTTTGATGTTTATCAATTGTTTTACTTGTGTCTTACTCTTTGGGACCCCATTTGAAATTTTCTTGGCAAAAATGTTGAAGTAGTTTGCCATTTCCTTCTCCAGCCCATTTTACAGATGAGGAAACTGAGGCAAACAGGGTTAAGTGACTTGCCCAGGGTCATACAGCTAGTAAGTGTCTCAAGCTGGATTTGAATTCAGGAAGATGAGTCTTCCTGATTCCAGACCTGGCATTCTATCCACTGCACCTCCTAAAGAAAGTGAGTCCTAGAAAGGGGATATATCTTGTGCTAGATTGATCAATGAGTCAGTAGCAGTCAGGTTTCTAAGTCTCATCCCCTTTGCCCTAGAATCATAGGCCTCTAGGGTTGGAAGGAACCTGAGAATTCTTCTTATCCAACCTCTCTACCTAGAGATAGAATCTTCTCTACAACATCTCATTCATCAGGGACTCAGGAATTTCACTACTGGTATTAGAGATTACCCAAAATAAACTAGGTCAACCAACAATCTCATTAACTAAATATAGTAGTCTCTCTGGGAAACCTTTCCATACTTAACACTGATGGGTTGCAGGGTAGGTGCCTACTGCTACTCCAGGTTCAAAGATCATATATGGGTTCATCTTTCTAAAACTATAACTCACCAGCCCCAACTAATGCACTTACCTTTAATAGTCAGTCAGTAGACACACAAACAGCCCAAAGCAAAGGTATATACTCAGAAGGAGTAGTAAGAACAGTGACTATAAACTGTTCTCCCCATAAACCAAGGTCACACTGTCCCACAGTCAGTGGGAAAAGTTGACACAAACCTGGAGTATAACAGAAGTGAATTAGTCATGTCCAGAATACACATGGCCATGACAATTTATGCTTCTGATACTATAAGACCCCCATGTCCTTTCTCTTCTTTCGATATCTTCCCCTTGCTCCCCCTGGGGTATAGCATTTCTGCTGGACAGGTTCTCTGCAGCTCAATTCTTGATGATAATCCTCTCTTGAATTCAAAGCTGGTTGACTCCACCAATGCCAACTTCCACGTAGCTGCCTCTGCTGGTTGGATCTAATTCTTTCTGAGTATTGTATCTGCAACTAGATGAGTAGCTCCCTGTCAGATGTCATGACCAATGGAGAGAAGAGGAGAAATCTCTTCCTCCTATCTACTGGAAGAAGAATGAGGGAACAGACAAAGTGTAAACTTCTCCCAAGAACTGGGTTCTTGCTCCATAGAAATGGTTTTCTTCTAGACTTCCAGGAATCACACTTCCACAATGCTCTCTTGCCTTGGCTGACTTCCAAAGTTGAAAAGGCAGCTGTTGAAGGGCCACCAGGGGTTTCTGATCCAGGGACAGCCAATGGTAACTTGTCCTTCTAATTCCATCCAGAGAATTTCAAACTTCAGCAAAGGAGTTACAAATTGAAAACTCATCTTGCACTTCATTTAGCATGTTAAAACCTTGCTATCTCTCTTACTTGCCCCTCATGTGGTTTTATCTACTGGTCTTAGAGAGTGTCAAGGGATATAGGGTTAAAAATTTTACTTTACATGGATAAATCTTTGTTCCACTTAGTGTTATGCAGAAAACAAGTTCAAGAGGAATGAGCTGAGAGGGTTCAAGCTATTGGCAGAGGGAGGGGAACATGTACCTTTAAACAAGGATTTAGTGTATTGAAAATAATAAAATAAAGAATTTCCTCCTCCTCCCTTGTCCCAGCAAAGAACTTATTTCTTAATGCCAGTTGGCACCTCCTTTCCTCTTTTCTCCATCATAAAAAAAGGAAGAAAAGATCCAAATAAAGATGTGAAACCATGAGATTAAATCCTCACCTTTGGCAGAATGAATAACAACAAAATTCATATGGTTTAAAGTTCAATAGAATGAGCAAACATTCATTGTCTGGACTCAGTTTTTCTCTCTGCAGAGATTCAGAGTTTATATTTTCTTACCAGAGACTCCAGGGCAGCTAGGGGTATAGAGGATACTGTGCCAACCCTAGAGTCAGGAGGATCTGAGTTCAAATGCAGCTTCAAACACTAGCTGTATGACCCTGGGCAAGTCACTGAACAGTGTTTGCCTCAGTTACTCATCTGTAAAATGAGCTGGAGAAGGAAATGCCAGATCACTCTCGTATCTTTGCCAAAAAAAAAACAAAACCCAAATGAGTTCACAAAGAGTCAAACATGACTGAAAAATGACTGAACAAGAACTACAAACCAGGGACTCTAGGGAAATTATTTATGTCTTCTAGAATCATAGAGCTAGAAAAGACCTTAGGGATTTAGTCCAAAACCCTCACTTTACAGATAAGAAAACTAAGGCCCAGAGAGACTGAGTGACTTGCCCAATGGCATATGGCAATTTTCTGGCAGAGCATTGCTTTAAGAACCCAGATCTCCTGATTTCTAGCTGAGTGTCCTTTTCATCACATGGCTAACCAAGGTCTGTATTATATCCTGATTAAAGTTTCCCACTTTCATAGTGTTCCTATCAGCTCAAATTAAGCAAAAAAAAAAAAAAAAGACATCTCCTCTTCTCTTTTACATCAAATCCCAGACAACCACTAAAATGCATATCTTTGTCTAGACATATTTAAACAGAACTTAAAAATTGTTGTTAGTTCCCATACCTCCAGCTGCTACAGTTCCTATATGCCCTGAAAGTGTCCAGTAAATCTAGTAAACTATCAGGCATAGCAGAAATTGTCCCTAGTCTTGAGCAGACAGATAGAGGCTGAGCTATAGAAGTCCCACCACTATCACTTTGTCCATAATAGAAATGCTGGAAGCCAGATTTCCATCCTCCTAAGTGACAAGAGAAGTGAGTCTATCCCTGCTAATGAAACCATGATGGGATGACTTGTCACCAAACAGCTGGAAGCAAGATTTTTATTGTCTTTCCACAGAGGCAAGACTCGTCACCATTAAATTTGTACTGAAGGGTTTGTAATCTCCAACAGAAAGTTAGTAACTCAGACTTTTGCTCTTTTAATAGGCTAAGAACTAAAACAATGAAACCAACACATTTTGTTGATAGCAAGAGAATTTTTTTTTAAGCAAGAATGTAGAACACAACAAAGGAATCAGCATGATGGTGTTCTTTTGTTATGTTCTGCCCAGACCAGGGGTATGATGAGAATTAAAAATAATTTTCTGACCAAAATGAGGGTAAGATTTAAACTGAGAGAGATAAGACTCTAGGGAAGAAGAGTGAATTTATAAAGTCACACAAAGATGACTTAAGACTTCTCTAGTTTGCTGGTTGGAGCTTGCATCACAAAAGAACTAAAGATGACCCCAGAAACTATTAGGCTAAAGACTAGCAGACATTCCCCTTTTCTGGGAAAGAAGAATTAGAACGTATGCTCCTGGAGTAGAGGAACTGATTTGGTCTTCCTTGGCATTCTCAGTGGTTGTTAGCACAATGTTGGACATATAGTGAATATTTCCTAAATACTTCTTGTCTGACTGTGCATGTAGGGCAAATCTTTCTCATCACTTATCTTATGGTACTTGTTAATTAAATGTCTTTGGCTTTGAACTTATGTGTTCTCTGGTTAACTGGTTAAACAAACACATTGCTGGGGGCTTGTGACTTATAGCTTTACATGGATACCGACTCACTCGCAAAATGTCTTGAATGAAGTTAATATTCTATGGGCAGAAGGGGTATATGTGAGGGATGGACATGGGTGTTACACTAAAATGTATTATCCTGGCTGGGAGATAGTTGTCCTTCCTCATCATTATTTTCCCCAGTCAGCTATCATCATGATAAGAAGAACTGCATTATATGGTTCAGCCAAACTGGCCTTCTCACTGTTCCTCACATATAACACTTCATCTCCCATTTACCCCACACCTTTGCAGGAGCTCTTCTCCACAGCTAGAAGCTACTGCTCACCCACTGCAGCCTCTTAGAGTGCCTTGTTTCCTTCAGAACCCTCCTCAGGTGCCACTTTCAATAGGAAGCCTTTCCTGATACCCCCCAAACTCTGCCCCTACCATAAAGTTATTTGGTATTTGTTTTATTATTTATTTGCTATCAATTTATTTATGGCCATGTTATCTCCCCACAAGAGAAAAGAGCCTGGCACACACATAGTAGATGCTTAATAAATGTTTGATTGATTGATTGATGAAAACAGCAGCCTGAAGCTCTAGGCTAAGATCTGGTTCACTCTGGCTTAGCTCTGGGAGGCATTATCTTGGGTGACCCTTAGGAAGATAATTTGGTCTGGTCTTGGCACATTCCCAAGAAGTCCAGAGACCCAAGGGTTGGAACAGTCATCCAGCTTCCTTGGGTTATACTGGACTAGAGTAGCTAGCTGCCCAGTCCCTTCTTGATCTCTTGGGACCCTCTTTGGATCTGTGGGTCAGAAGAATGACCAGCTCTTCCAGTTCAGCCAGCTGGTGTTGGGTGGAGGTAAGGAACAAGACAATGGGTACCAAGACAGCTCTTAGCATCCAGAAAAACTCAGTGTTCAAGTGTTCTTGGAAGCAGAAACTTGGGCCTAACAGTCTGAAGCTATGGTCAAAATAATAATCTGGGGAGAAATGTGTTACCCAATTGCAAAAACTGTCAAAGTTGAAGTTTGGGCCTGCTGCCCTTGATTCCATGTGAAAGGATCCCCTTGGTCTTACACTGCTCCGGAATAAGAGCCAGATTTGCAGGCAAGTATGATCTTGCCAGCTGAGATGGGTCAGACATCTGGGGTTCATCAGCAGCCTCCGCATCAGGTTAATCCAGTTTGCCATTGAATTAATTAAAAGAAAAACTGATTTCTTCTGGCATACTCTCTCCTCCCTACCCCCACACCCCAACCCAACCCCGAATTGGCACAGGTGAGCTTGTGAAGGTCTGCCTACAAAGTGAGTGTGCTGGATGGTCTCTTGAGGCCTTGCCCATCTGACAAAAGCCAGAAGAGACTAGGGGGCAGAGCCCTTGCCAAACAGCCTTTCCAGATGGTGTCAGCAGCTCTTCTGGTCTTTTGACAGTGACCTTCATAGATATCTTTGTTGCCTACTACAGGAACTGGTTCACAAAGCACGGTCTCCTCCCTTTGGTGTTTTAGCCCTGAGTCCTCTTTTGGGGTAAGAGGACCAGGTAATAATAGGAATAATGATAACCTTAGTAGCATTTTTATAGTGCTATTAGGTTTATAAAGTACTTTACATATGTTATGTCTTATGATGTGAGAGAGGCTATTATATATTTTACAACTGGGGAAACTGAGGCTGAGAGAGATCAAGTGACTTCACCAGGGTCACATAGCTACTAAGTGTTTGACATAGGATTCTGACTTAAGTCTTACCGACCTCAAGTCCAACACCTTATACCTGAGAATCTTAACCTAAAACCCTTGTACCCCCATGAAGTCTGTAGATAGATCAGGGAGTGTTAACTTGGATGCAGGAAAAAAATACATCTTTATCTTTGCTAACTTTTATCTGAAGTTTAGCATTTTTTCAATGATTAATTTTTGAAAAAATTTTTGCAAGAAGGGTTCCATAGAACTGCATAGGTGATCTCAAGGGAAGGGTGGGAGAGCAGCTGTTCAGTATGGGCTGAAGTGGGATTCTCCTGACTCAATTTCCCCACTGACACCTGGCAGACTTTAAGCCTGACTGAATGCAAGTGGATAATCTAATCCTGCCTGGAACTGACATGAAGTTGGGGAGACATCGTATCCCTGCAATGTCCCTACTCTTGGTGGCAATTTCCTATAGTCAAAAGGTTTGTAAGCTTAATACCAGATCTATTCAATTGTAGTTTATTGGTAGGGGAACATCTGAGGTTGTCTAAAATTGAGCTATTAGGCATAGAATTTAGACCAACAACAATAAGTTAGGGTCTTTTAGTTCTTAGCAATAGTGGAGACAATCAGGTCAAGAGCTTGTGAAGTTCGCAACATAAATATTATCTGTGTCTCAGTTGGTTAATGTTTGTCTAGGCTCTTTTTTTGATCATGGCTTTCAGGTAGGCCCATAATTTTTAAATTGTCTCTCCTGGATCTCTTTTCCAGGTCAGTTGTTTTTCCAATGAGATATTTCACATTATCTTCCATTTTTTCATTCTTCTGGTTTTGTTTTGTGATTTCTTGGTTTCTCATAAAGTCCTTAGCCTCTATCTGTTCCATTCTCATTTTGAAAGAACTATTTTCTTCAGTGAGCTTTTGAATCTCCTTTTCCATTTGGCTAATTCTGCTTTTGAAAGCATTCTTCTCCTCATTGGCTTTTTGAACCTCTTTTGCCAATTGAGTTAGCCTATTTTTCAAGTTGTTATTTTCTTCAGCATTTTTTTGGGTCTCCTTTAGCAGGGTGCTGACCTGCTGTTCATGCTTTGACTGCATGTCTCTCATTTCTCTTCCCAGTTTTTCCTCCACCTCTCTAACTTGATTTTCAAAATCCTTTTTGAGCTCTTCCATGGCCTGAGCCCATTGAGTGGGCTGGGATATAGAAACCTTGACTTCTGTGTCTTTGCCTGATGGTAAGCATTGTTCTTCCTCATCAGAAAGGAAGGGAGGAAATGCCTGTTCACCAAGAAAGTAACCTTCTATAGTCTTATTTCTTTTCCCTTTTCTGGGCATTTTCCCAGCCAGTGACTTGACCTCTGAATATTCTCCTCACACCCACCTTGCCTCCTGATCCTCCCAGCCAGCACTTGGGGTCTGAGATTCAAATGCTGCTTCCAGCCTCAGGGCTTTTGGCGGGGGCAGGGATGCTATTCAGTGTGAGCTTAAGTTCAGGTGCTCAGGTCAGGGCAGGGCCGCCTCACAGGCTCCGTTCCCTCAGGGGGTTTATGCAGAGACCTTCAACAATGGATCCAGGCTCCTGCCTGCTTTGGGAGCCCCTGTCTGCTCCCACCTCCGCTTCTCCCTCCCGAGGGGGCCTGAGTTATGGGGGCACCCCACTCCCCTCTTGACCCTCCAAAGAGACCCTCTCACCGACCCCCGTCACCTGTGGGTGGAGGGACCCGTGCGGGCTGCTGGAGACTCAGTCCCTGAAACCTGCTTGGATCTGCTCCTCTCGATGCGGCCGCAGCGGGGCTGTACTTGGCTCCCAGTCCACGGCGCAAAGGACCTTTTGCGAGAGGTTTGCAGGTCCCTCTGGAACAGAAATCTCCTTCGCTCCAATGTTCTGTGGCCTCTGGTCCTGCAGAATTCGCAGTGAGTTGCTATTTACAGATGTTCTATGGGTTGTGGGTTTGGAGCTATGTGTATGTGCGTCTTTCTACTCTGCCATCTTGGCTCCACCCCCTGGTTAATGTTTAAAAAAAAAATTCTTGTGGTCCATATTGTAAATGCTTTAAAAAGAAGTATCACCTGACCTTATCTGTTATAAACTGTTTTAAAAATAAATAATAATAATAAAAGAATTTTGATACTATTTCAATAGAAAAAAAAAAAGAAGGGTTCCATAGGCATCACCAAACAGCCAAAGGGTCATTGGTATAAAACCAGCTGAGAACCCTCTGCTCTGGGCATCTTACCACCGCACATGCCTGTTCAGGCCTCCTCATTCTATCACCAGGCTTCTCATTGCAAACTCAAGAACTGACTTGCAATAGTTATTCAATTAATTAACATTTTTGCCTTGATTGTTTTGTAACAATACAGATACATTTAAATCCCTGCCCCTGGTGAGTAGAGAGCGGGGAGTGTTTGTTAGGTGTCAATTTCTTATTCACAAATTTCCAAAAAATATTCCACGGAACACCTATTAGGTGCCCAACCCTATGCAATGGGTTTTGGGGGACACAGAAAAAGCAATCTGTGAATTAGGCCTTGTGCTCCAGGAATTAACAACAATCTTCAAGGATTCCCCATAGACTGGCACCAGTAAATGCCTTAGCCTAGGATTCAAAAACTCCATTAGCCAGCCCCTCTCCCTGCCTCTCTGACCCTATCTCCTCCTGCTTCTTCTACATGAATTCTCACTTTGAACACACTCACCTACTAACTGCTTGAGAGCCAACATGGTGGGTGTAGCTGAGAGGGAGCTGGATTGGCCGTCAGGAAGACCTTCACTGGTATCTAGAGATAACTCAGGCAGGTCTGGTCATTTCAGGTCCGAATCAGAATGAAATGAGACAATCACAGACCATATGATGTTTAGCAAAAGAAGTTTACTCAACAATAGCTGGAAAAGTTGTAAGGGAGGATTATGGCCCCCTTCCCAGAGTTCCTTGTCCTGTTCCTCTTCTGTGGTGTAACAATCAGGGGGTTGTGTCGTCTTCTCCTGCACTGGGGAATCCAGCAGACCTGAAGAGCCCCAGCCACCCTTGCATTGAGCTGATGGAAATGACACCAACAATTCAAGGCTTCGTCCTCCAAATCAATCAGAGCTTGAGGACAGTTTCACTGCCTTTGATGAAACTCAGGGCGTGCTTGGTGAATTTCTAGCTTAGCAGCAGCATCTATCAGCTGCCACCTAGGTGGTCTACTGTAGAGGTGTCAAACATGTGACCCAAAGGCCACAGGCAGCCCCCACTATTCCTGAATGTGGCCCAAGCCAAGTTAAAATGTTGTCCCTATCTGATTTTAATGTGTTGACATATTAATAAAGAAAAGTACATAAATGTGGTTTTCTAAGTCTACTTGCAGCACTCAGGAATCCTTACATATTGTTTAGTGGGCCCTGTTTCTACATGAATTTGATGCTACTGGTCTAGTTACACAGGGCTTCTTAAACTGTAGATAGTGACTGTATGGGGTTGCAACCCACAGTTTAAGAAGTATTGAAGGAGTCTTGAGTGGAAAAAGTTTAAGAAGCCAAGCTGGACTTGGACTGAGAAAGACCTGAGTTCAAATCCAACCTCAGACATTACTAGCCATGTGACCCTGGGCAAGTCATTAACCTCTGTTTGCCTCAGTTTTCTCATTGAAAATAGGGATAATAATACCTTCACAAGAGTCTTGTGAGAATCAAATGAGAAAATGAAGCATTTTGTAAGCCTTAGCTATACATACACACATATGTACATTATTACTACTTATTATTTTCTACCATACTAGTAACAGATGTCATATCTACAGGCCTGTCTCACCTAGACACTTACCAGCTATGTGACCCTCGGTAAATCACTTTATCTTTTGGTTTCAATTTCCTCATTGGCGAAATGAAGCTAATAATAGCACATATATCACAGGGTTGTTGTGAGGTTAGAACTAAATAATATAAAGGGTTATCTAAGTGTAGGCAATTATTCTTCTGAGAATGCAGTACGTACATTATTGTCACCAGGATTTGCTTCAGTCCCCTCCCCTCACTGGAATTTTTCTTCTCCAGGTATGGATCCTAGGCATCCTTCAAAGCCTCACCCAACCTTCAGGGACTAATTACACTTTCCTTTGTGGTATCCGAGATACTCTAAAGTGTCATAGCTCTTACTGGCAGCCAGGTCACTCGACATGATGTATGCTACTTCGTACTGTGTTATTGTTTATTGTTTTATAAATAGATCTGCCTCCCCAACTGGATTTTAAACCCATAAAATTCAGGAACTATCTGAGAAATGAGTCTTTGTGTTCTATTATAACACCTATTATAGCAATGGAGGCAGAGGATGACGGGAATGGGGAAACATTTTTTCAAGTTACTTTTTTTAAAAAAAAATTTATTTTCAGTTCCAAATTCTCTCTGTCCCTCTATCACCTCCCCTACCCATTGAGAAGACAATAGGATATCCATTGTATATATGAAGTCATACAAAACATATTTCTACATTTGTCATATTGCATAGGAAAAAGGCAAGAAAAATAAAGAAAGATTTTTAAAAATGCTTCAATTTGCACTCAGAGTTGTCCATTAGCTATCTCTGGAGATAGCATTTTTCATCATGAGTACTTTGGAATTCTCATTGTATTGATCAGAGTACCTGAGGCTTTCCCAGTTGATAATCATTTCAATATTGCTATACTGTACACAATGCTCTGCTTACTCCTCTTTTCATCAGTCCATAGAAATCTTCCCAGGTTTTTTTGAAACTATCCTGAATAAGGAAAAATTAAGAGCCACTTGTGCTGATTAGGTAAAAAAAGAAGTCATTCCAGCTTTAAATCTATGATTCTATGAATCAAGCAGCCTGGCTTGACCAGGAGGGCAGTTCTGGGTTAGGAAGGAGCCCTAAGAACCAGCTGAATGTGTACTAACCAATAATTATCGTCAGAAGAGCAGCTTAATCACAAACTAGAAACTAAATCTTTGTGCTGGGCAAACATTCTGACAAAGTGTTGACATTGGACCATACTAAATTACCCCTACCTGAATGGTCAATCTATTCAGCTGATAGAGAAGGTAGGCTGAGGTTCTGGAGCTCACTCACAATGGCAGGTCCATCAGTATATGATGTTCTATAAGGGAGGTCTTGAGGGAAGTCAGAGAGGCCAGTGAGAGCCATTTGCCCTTAACATTTTTCAGATCAAAATGAGTCCTTCCCATGTTTTATGAAGTCAAATACTGGTTCTAAGCTACAAAGATTGCTGGATTTCAAATCAGAACAACCTTGTTAAACATTTCCCAGTGACATCTTAGTCTGGTTGAAGGGCACTCCGACTTTTGCTAGCCCTTTGGAGCTTGATACTTCTAATGTAGGCCAACCCCTTCTACCTATTTTTACAGATAAGAAAACTGGACCTAAGAGAGAAGATAGATTGTTCAAGGTCATGTGCGTAACAGCAAGCTCCCCAGCATACACAGGAGGGCCTGCTGCACAGGTTCTGAGATCTGCTTTTCTAAGGAAAGCAACCTTAAAAGGGTTAAACAATCTTACTTTAATTAAGCACATTTATCATTCGCTTAGTTCAGGAGGAAAAGTCAGCACCCTGAACTTCAGGGAAAAATACAAACAGAAATTACAAACAGAAAGACCAACAGACAGGGCTTCCAACTGTCTGACCATGAACAATACGTATATCATAACCAAAGCAAGAAGCACCAACATCTGAGTCTTCAAAGGGGGACAGGGGGCTCCTCTGGCCTAATCACACACTCTTCCAATGATTTAAGCCCCAAAGCAAAACCTCTCCTCAGAGGATATATATACTTTTCAGAGCCAGTGGGCATGACCCTCATGACCCAGTGCCTCATTAGCAATCAACAAAAGATGTGCACCTTCACACAAAAAAAGCCTCCCCTAATCAAGCTTCTCTTAATAGCCCCACATGAGGTCTATTAATTTAATTCTCATTACAAAGTGGTAGTAACCTGTTACAGTTCCTTGTGAACATTATTTAGGAAATGTTGCACTCTATCAGGGAATGTAGTTAAAATCTATTAACATTTTTTGTGAGAAGTTGGTCAGGACAACCTTATGCTTAGAATCTGGTCCTGTTCTTTAAGGTGATTACAATCCAAGAGTCATCATTGAAACAGAAAACAGGACAATTTGCTGCTTCAACTCAGCATACCCCTTGAGGAGTGGCCCATAGACTTGACCTGCTCCAGCTGCTGGTATGGGCTAATCTGGGCTCTGGGGCTAATTTCACAATATCAGCAAAGAAGCATTTTCTGCTACTGCAAGGCCATGAATTGCTCTATAAGCACATCCCAAACAAGATGAATTGGCAGTTTCAATAGTGTACACTGGGGCATTGCACATATCAGACAAAACCTGTAAGATGTCTTTATTATGTGACACTCCTTCAGTAGCCAGAATATTGGTACTGGGCACGACTCTAAAGTCTAGCTTTTCAGCGTGAATCCTTTTAGCCATGAACTGTCCTTCAATCAAAGCTCAGATCTTTATCTTTTGGGGAAAGTTTAATATCTTCTGATTGTCTGCATAAACCTGTGATGCCCAGTGGTCTCTCGAGTAATTTTCATCACATCAAAATATAAACCCAGATTTCTACAATTTCTGATTTCAGTGGATCGTAGTGTGGTGGAGAATTCATCCTAGGAGCATGAAGCAGATTCATCTGGGACTTTCTCATCAGAAACCCATTCTTAAAGCACAAAAGGGCCATGTACTCTGGAGAGTTAACAGGTTTGCAGAAGACATGGTCTTCTAAAGCCGGTCTTAGTTCCTTGATCCAGAGAAACAGTGCATAGCTGGTGCCAAGGCTGACTGCAATTCCAGTCTCCAGTCTCATTCCAGCCTCATTCCAGCTAATGATTCTGGATTGTCTCCAGTGAAGGCTATCTCTTTATATTCTGTGTTGAACCCATAATTCTGAAAGCGATAAGAAATAGGTGCCAGTACTGAACTTGAGAGTATGGCTGGTCCAAGTTTCTCCTCTAACTCAAGTGTGCACGCATCAAGGCAAGGCTGGGACCAGGATTTTTTACGTAAGTTCAATAAACTCATCCCAGAACCATCCCTGCAATCGATGGGTACACAGGATCCAAGAAAAAGGAAAGCTGCAAAACTACTGACCAAAGCAATTCTCTCGGTTTGTGAGCAGGCGTCGGGGTTCTCCTTGAAAAATCTTTGCTGTCTGGTGTCCTTTAACACACTCATAGGTCTGGGACCTGGTGATATCACTGGGATTCTGGGCTCCTTTAACAGCCTTCTCCAAGTCGCGGCATTCCACTGTGATGCTAGAGTTCATCCAGAAAGAGAGAATGAGGACTTTAATTGCTGGCGTAAAGGAAGATCAGGTGATAAATTCCTCGAAGTCTGGCAGACTCCTCTTTCCAGTATACACAAAGCTCTGACTCGAGAAAAGTTGAAACCAGAAGACTTCATCTTCTCCAAGATTACATCCAAGGCCTTGACCCAATTAAACAAGGAGAAGTCACTGTGAGCTTGTCACTATGAATGTGCGCTCCACCCTAGGTTCCAAAATCTGGAAGCTCTCGATCAAAGTGAATGCTCTCCTCATAGGGGACATTCAGTTTTTCATCAGCAGCGATGACCTTCAGCTGCTGGGTGCTGAAGTCCAATCCAAAGTCGGCACCCTCTGCCATGGCATTGGAGTCGGGGCACACCACAGGCCTCGGGCTGGGGGTTGGAGGGGAGGGACGACCAGGATGTGGTGCCTGCCGATTTGAACATATAACAAATACAGATCCCTCTTCAATCTGCTTGCTTATCTCTCAATTCACGTTAACCTATGGGTTGACTGTGTCCGACATTGATTTACTGGTTAAGTGATCCCGGACAAGCCTCCAAACACATTATTCATCTGTAAAATGGGGGTGATTGCTCTTTTCACTGTCTCCCTAATAAGGAAGCGTTTTGCAACCATTAAAACCTAAATAATTAATAGTCGATAAACACTTATTAAGTGCAAGGCATTATGCTAAGTACTGGGAATACAAATGAGAAGAAAGGAAGTCAGACCCTGCACTCAAGGAGTTTACAACCTGCCGGAGAAAGACAGAAGTCAAAAAGAAACTGAAGGGGCAGGAAGGCTGCCCGAGGGGGATCCAGCTCAGGGAGTCAAAACCAGGCTTGGCAGCTAATGGGAAATGAAGAGCTGGAACCTTCTAGAATCTCCGACTCTAACCCTAAATGTGCTCCGACTCCTCTCTAAAGGGAGGCTTTGGGAGTTTTCTGTTCTGCTCTCCAGCCCTCCAATCAGAGGGGAGAGGCACCTGAGGGTGCCAAGAAGGTGCTGAGTTCCAAAGCTGAAGCAGTCTCCATGATGATATTTCAGATGGTGGGCTTATCCTGAAGAAGGATGATATTCACAGAGTCAAAACCAAGCAGAAAAACTGATGGGAAAAGTGTTTATGAGTGTGTAAATTATTATGATGACTATTGATTAAGTTGGAGATTTGAAAAGAATTCAACCTAGAATTGACTCTGACCCAGCAAACTCTTTTGGAAGCTCCTTTGAGATATCTGGTATTTGTGAGAGACAGCCTCATCGACTAGCCAGCCACAGAAAGCTTGTCTGCACTCTGGGCCTTGCCAAGGGGGCTGCCACATAGCTTTGGGGAAAGAACATTGATTCCAGAGTCAGAAGGCCTGTCTTTGTTGCCATCTCTGCTACTTGCCACCACCTGTCTGACCAGTCGCAACCTGTCTGAGACTATCGCCTGTCAATCGGCAATCACAGCTTTGAGAAACTTTTGTGAAAACTGGGTTTATTACAAGACAAATGAACATGCCTGTGGAACCCAAAGAACTCACAATCCGTATGGAACTTTGTACATTTATGACAGCAAGGCAAAGCCAAGAGGAGACGTCAGAATTGCCACTTAAAGGGGTTGGGCATGGGAGGGGAAAGGTGCAGTAAGGGTGAGAAAAGGACAAAACCCCACCCAAAGGGGAGGAGCAAGGCAGTGGTAAAAGCCACATTCTTTTCCCTTGGGAAAGGCTAGACCGTGAAGATGGGATGGTGTCCTTATCCACAAGGGCCCAGTTGCACAAGCCTAATACAGAATGTCTGACACCTCTCTTATCTCCCAAGGACACAGAGGGAGTCTAGTTTAGGATGCAAACAACAGATTATGTCAGCTGGGTGTCTTGCTCCTTGACCCATTCAGGACCTCCTGCATATTCTGAGTCCAGTGTTTCTGAAAAATACAACTCAAAAAGACAAGTTCAGGGCACCCCTTAACACACCCCATTTGTGACACACAGGGGTTGGACTAGACAGTCACTAATAGTCGTGTCTCGCTTTAAGGTTTGCCTTAACAAATATCTCATTTTAGTCTCACAACAACCCTAGGAGAGAAATGCTATTATTATCCCCATTTTACAGATCATTAAACTGAGGCAGACAAAGCCTGACTTTCCTGGGTTCACACAGGCAATGTCTAAAGAGAAACTGAACTCAGATCTTCTTTTGCTTCAGCTCTATCCAGTGTGCCACCTAAACGAATGTCTCTGCTAGCTCTATATCCCAAATCGAACTTCTCAAAGCTCTATCTCTGAATTGGTAGGTCCTCAAAAAAGCAAAGGACAGATATTATATAAACTCAGTTCCCTGAAGAAACAGCTTCGCTAAGCTAAGAGTTAATGCTATATTCTTAGCTATTATAAAGGATCAACGTAAGAAATCTCTGTTTCAAGGTGAAGTTGATGTCATTTTCAAAATGGCAGCTGAAGACATTGCCCATGTGGCATCCTTATATAAGTTCCCACTGGATTCATTATCTGATGAATTCAGGGCTAGGATCAAGTTGTGTCTCCAGACCAACTTGTGCATTTAAATACACTGGACAATGAGAACAACATAACCCTTGTTTCCTTTTCAGCCATGCTGCCAGGAAGTCCAGAGCAAAATTCATTGCTCAACTAACTCATCCCTGGTGGCTCCTACATCTATTTCTCTGGTACTTTTTATTCTTAATTGCCCAATTTTATATATGTTTTAGCTTTGTAAGCTGCCTCAAATGCTTTTTTGGAAGTAGGTCAGTTATAAATCACAATAAATAAGTAAATTGACAATGTAATAGGGAGATGCTAAGCAGGAAAGGACAAGGACCAGAGAATGGATCTTGGGCAACATTCGCTATATAAATGGGAAGGAAGGCTTAGGTAAACAGAGTTTAAGATGGAATTAAGTAGTGACAAGGGAACTTAATTTGTGCTTAGGAGTTTGTATTTCTTTTAACTTTTGCTCCACCTCTGCGAATATCATCCTTCTGTGTTCTCCCTTTTGTAACATTTCACACCCTCACAACTGACCTCTCCATTCACAGCACTACTACCTTGACTGCTTCTTATCCTGACTTCTGTTAGTATCCTAATTTGTCTCACTGCTTGAAGTCTCTCCCCTTTCCAATGCATCCCCGAGAGCTGACAAAAATAATCTCCCTAAGGCACAGTCCAGCTGTGTCACTCCTCTGATCATAGACCATTAGGGCTCCCGTTGCGTAAAGGATAAAATACGAATTTCTTCTCCTGACATTTAAGGCTCCCCACAATCTCTCACTGCTTTTCTGCCTTTATTCTATACTGATTTCCTTAGTGATCACAATTTTCTAAATAAACTGGACTATTAGTCTATTCTCCATACTTGATAGACCATCGCCCATTTTTCTGTATGAATTCACACTTCTCTCCTTACCCCTAGAGAGCACTGCCTCTTCATTGCTGTCTCCCAGAATCCTTTTATTCCTTCAAGCATGAGCTCCAGAGTCACCTTTCCTCCAATTTATAGTGCTCATTACTTTTTCTTGCATTATAATTACTTGTGCATTTATCCATTCTATCCTCCTACCTCCAAGAAGAATGTCAGCTCCTTAAGCATTGGGTCCTTTCTGGATTTGGTTTTCATCTTTGTTATCTCAAGCACTTATCATAGTGCCTTGTGATAGTTTAAATAAAACAAAACACAGCCGAACTCAGTGATTTGAGGGCCTTTCAAGTTGCCTTAGCTCTGACTCTATCTTCCAGATAAGCCAGCTAGTGTGAGGCACTACCTTCCACCCTTTACAGGAAACTTCCATGGCCCATGCTTCCCTTGGTCATGGTATTCCATGAGAATATAATGAGAAATCTGTTTGAGAGAAAAACCAATCCTCTCCCTATAAAATCCTCAGCGTCATCATCAAGCTGCCACGATGTGATGGTGATGGAGAATCAAAGCTTCCCACTCATCACTTGGGAGAAATGAGGGCTTTATACAAGGCTAATGCCTCCCCAGACTATCAATAATCCCCTTCCTACTTCTGCCAGGGACAGAAGGCCATTCCACCCAAGGTTCTGGCATTTTTCCTAATTGTATCTTTGATTGTCCTACCCCCATCCATTCCCACTCCAGATGTCTCAAGTTAGAGCTTAAGCTTCTCATCAGGAGAATTGAAACAAGCCCAATGACGACCTATTGTCTTTAGTGTTGCCGGGCTCTTGTTTAGCCTTTGTTTGGAAGAGAACCAGTGACATCATGGGGTGATGTCTTTGAACTGGATTTAAGCGAGACAGAGTTGCTCCAAGTTGTCAGACTCATTATCTCTCTTACAGCCATCGAATTCCAGTGGCAAGACAAAGTTCACACAAATGGCTGGCAATAACCCAGCATGCAGTAGATGACCTGGGCTTCTTTCATGTGCTTCACAGTGCCTGCTCTAGGTGTCTTCATGGCTATTGAAACAAGTTGTTCTCATCCACCTATTCCACTGGGGCACGTCTTTATATGCTTGGGGTAGATATTCCCCTAACTCACCAATGAGTTCGAGGTCTATTGGTGACCTTCAACCTGGTTTGACCTGTCTGTTAAGATGGGTATAGCTGCTATGTATGCTACAGCTTCTTGGAGCCACAGGTGAGAGTTGGGTGGTAGGTGGACACCAAAGGTGGATGAGCAATCCTGCCTGAACACCCCATATACCCCATCACTAGTCTGTTTTGTACATGATCCCCTCCCACCTGGACACCAAACCCATTATAAGGAAATGGGCCAGTGTTGAATCATTTTTGAATTAACTTGAATTTAGAAGGATGAAATAGAGGTAAAACTTATTTCCCATACTATTTTCTTTAAAAAATGATAGTTACGTAAAAAAAGAAAAACACTTGATGTTTGTGCAAGAAAGCCCACTGATGGGCATGAACATCAAGGAGAGCAAGAATAGAAAGAAATCTCCCAGAGAGACCAAAATATTTGTCATGGGGGTGATTGAAAGAGACCTTGAGCTTTTAGGTGACCACAGCTCTTCCCCTGCCCTCCTCTGCCCTCCCCTGCCCTCCCTTGTCCTCCCCACTCCTGCCCTCCCCTGCCCTCCCCACCCCTGCCCTCCTCTGCCCTCCCCTGCCCTCCCCTGCCCTCCCCACCCCTGCCCTCCCCTGCCCTCCCCACCCCTGCCCTCCCTTACCCTCCCCACGCCTGCCCTCCCCTGCCCTCCCCATCAACTTGAAGAGATCATAGGGTAGACCTTGCTATAGGCATCCTTCCACAGAAGAAGATGTATACTCTAACATGTTACTGACTGGGAGATTGGGGCTGCTACTTGATGACTGGTGAGACTGAAGCCTAGGAGGATGGACTCTTATCAGAAGAGTCATTCCCTTCTCTGGTCTATAAGATAGACCTGTGAACCCAGCTAACCCTTCTCTTTTCTTCCTTTTTTTTTCTTGGGCAATCAGGGTTAAGTGACTTGCCCAGGGTCACCCAGCTAGTAAATGCCCAAGGCCACACTTGAACTCAGGTCCTCCTGACTCCAGGGCTGGTGCTCTAGCCACTCTGCCACCTAGCTGCCCCTAACCCTTTTGCTTTCCCAGACTTCTTTTCCTTTTGATCTCATGAATATAGTGTAACAAGGGTGAGGAAAGAGAGCTTTCCCTCCTCCACTCTCAAAAAATGTTGCCTTGCAGAAGGAGCACATGACAAGTATCCTCCCCTTGCCCAGGTAGACCGGGAAGTTCTAGGTGCTGAGCTCTTCAGAGCTGAGTTTAGGCCTAAGCAGCCAGTGGTTCTTCCATCCCTAAAGTGCTCATGCACTCACCCAACACACATGTCCACTGGAAGCAGTCGAGTCAGCTCCAAGCATGCCCCATTACACAAAGGAAAGCTTACTGAATTGGGAAAAGAGAAAAGAATGTGACTCTATGACTATATATATACAGAAATGACTTTAACTTAAAAACAAACATATAATATATGTTATACATTTGTATATTATATTTTGTATAGTCCATATGTGTACATGTACACTATACATAGTATAGAAATATATTATACGTTATTTATATTCATACACTATACATAAAATAACAAAAACAAATGGCACAAATGACTTTTTAAAAAAAGAGAGAGCAGGTGAATGGATCATGTGATCTATTTCTGCTTTTCTAAATAAACCATAGCTGAAAACAATTGAATCCACTGCTTAGACTGTACCTGACGGTGGCTGCTCAAAGCACAGCCCTCACAGAGCAATGCATTCTGAAGTGGATAGAGAGCTGGACACAGAGTCAGGAAATCCCAGATCTGAGTCCCACTTTTGATACTATCTCTATGAACTACAAGTCACTTAGTTTCTCTCAGGTTCAGTTTCCTTCTTTGTAAATTGGGGGAATGTATTGATAATGCATTTTTGCTTATTGTTAATATAATTTTCCTTCTTAATGGGAAGATCTTCCCCACCTCTTAATGGGTCTGGGAAGATTTGCAGGAAGCCCTACACCTTTTGTTAATGAGGCACTGGTTCTCAAAAGTTATGATGCCCTCTGGCTCTGAAAAATGTATCAGTATTCAGAGGTGAGGTTTTACTTTGGGGCTTACTGATTAGAAGTGTTTGGCCAGATGAGACTCTGGGAAGCTGCTAAGCAGCACCCCCCCCCTCTTTGAATATCCAGATGTTGGGGCTTCTCTCTCTGGTAACTACGTGTGTGTGGTCAGGCACTTGCATCTGTCTGTTGATTTGTGATGTATGTATTGCTTACTGTCATACAGTTTGGAAGCTCTGTTGATTTTGATTTCTCTGTATTTTCTTTGAAGTTTAGGGGGCTGACTTTCCCCCCTGAACTAAGTGAATGAAACATGTGCTTGATTAAAGTGATTGTTGACCCCTCAAAAGTTGCTTTCCTTTTAGAAATGCAGATCCAAGAACCTGTGATAGAAGTCCCCCTTGTGTATGTTGGGGTGCTTACTGTTACATGGAAATAATTGTGGTTCCCTCACTGCTGCTTAAATCAACCTGTCTTCTTTCCTTCGACATCCCTCCAATGCTCCTACCCCTCTTTGGATGGGCTTTCAACTCATACTTTACAGAGAAAATAGAAGTCTTTCCTTTGTGAGGTCCCTGATCTACATTTCAGTTCTCTCTTCCCTTGTTATTGTCTCTGACAGAGCCAGTCCTTCTACTTTTCGCCTTGATCTCATCTCTGGCAGTTTGTCCTTTCAATTTCCTCCTCCATTTCCTATCTCCTTTCCTGCTGCCTGCAAATATGCCTGGAGGAGAGACCTTTAAAAAACCATCACTTGACTTTGCTTTAGAAGCAGCTAAGTGGCACAGTAGATAGAATGCTAGGGCTGGAGTCAGGAAGACCTGTGTTCAAATCCAGCCTCAGACATTTACTAGCTATTGACTGTTGGCAAGTCACTTAATCTGTCTGCCTCAGTCTCCCCATCTATAAAATGGGGCTAATAATAGCACCTCTCTACCAGGTGTGACGATCAAAATGAGATTGTATTTGTAAAGAGCTTAGCACAGTCCCTGGCACCTTGGAGGTATCTAATAAGTAAAAGTTTGTTCCCTTCCCCCTACTATTCCTTCACACTTTTGTCTCCCCTCTTTCTTCCCTTTAATATCCAAACTCTTGAAAAAAAAAATCTCTGCCCATTGCTTCCACTTTCTCTCCTTACATTTGCTTACAACCCATTCCAATCTCGATTTCACCCTCAGTCCTCAACTAAAAATGTTCACACAGAGGCCCCCCATGTTATATTAATTGCTAAATCTAGAAGCCTTTTCTTAATTCAGCATCCTTCTGTGACCTCTGTCCAGCATTTGACAGGGTTAACCACTGTGCCCTCCCTGGGTTGTCATGAGGCTGCTTTCTTCTGACTCTCCCCCTACCTCATCTAACCATTTTCCTGGTCCGCTTTGTTGGCTGGTGATGCATGACAGCCTATCCCCTCCATGAAGGAACAACTCACAACTCTTTCCTGAGCCTTCCTTGCCCTCTCTGCACTTCCTCTTTTGGTGATCTCACTTTCTTCCTTGTCTTCAGTTATCCCTTATATACAGCTGACTCCAAGATTTTCTTATGGGAGAAAGGGAAAGAGAAGAAGAATTTATCAGGTGGCTACTATGTGACAGGCACTGTGCTAAGCACTTTACAAATATTATCTCATTCGATCCTCAGAACAACCTTGGGAAGCAGCTGCTGTTATTATCCCCATTTTACAGATGAGGAAATCAGATAAGGAGAGGTTAAATGACTTTTCCCAAGTCACAAAAAGCTAGTAAGAAGCGTGTGTCCCAAGCAGAATCTGGACTCAAGACTTCCTGCCTCCAGCTCCTACTTTCTATCCACTGCACCATCTGGGAAGCAGCAGGGCAGTAGCAGCTGGGAGGATAAGGCTAGGTCTCGCATCAAACTGACTAATTGCTTGTCCCAAAACTTAACATTGTATCTTCTACCTCGATGATTCAGTAAAACCTGGAAAGACTTACATGAACTGATGCAAAGTAAAGTGAACAGAACCAGGAGAATGTTATACATTGTAACAACAATATTGTAAGATGAACTGTGAATGACTTAGCTATTCTCAGTCACTCAATGATCCAAGACAATCCCAAAGGACTCATGATGAAACGTGCTATCTGTCTCCAGAGAAAGAACTGATGTTGTCTGAATACAGACTGAAGCGTATGATTTATCACCTTCTCTCTCGCTTTCTTAATTCAAGTCTTCTTGCACAAGATGAATAATATGAAAGTGTTTTACATGATTATACATGTATAGCTCAGATTGCTTACCATCTCCAGGAGGTGGGCAGTACAGGGAGGGATAGAATTTGGAACTTAAAACTATTTTTTAAAAATGATAAAAATTGTTTTAACATCTAATTGGGGAAAAAATAAAGCATTATTTTAAAAAATCCCCTGCCTTCTTACCTTTATACAGTCTTTTCCCGATGCTCAGTTTATGGTCTCTCCTTTCCAGCTCTTAGAATACCTAGTTTCCCAGTTATATGTTTCTTCCCATGGAAAGTCTTTCCATATAACCCTAGTTAGTGCTCTTTTTCTCTCTCTTCAAATGTTCACCTATAGACTTATCTGTACATATATCATATCCCCCAGGAAAATATAAGTTCCTTATCTTGTCTTCATATTCTTAGCACCTAACACAATGCTATTTCGAACATAATAGCTGTTAAATAAAGGCTTCTCGGCTTTTTCTTCTTTGCAACAGTGGGGGATTATGGGTATGGAACACTGTACATACTGTCAGACTGAGTTGAATTATTGGTTAATTTTGCTGAAAGGCTTCTCTTTCTTCTTTCTTTTTTTTTTAATTCTTTGTTACAAAGGATGGTTGATGAATGGGAAATAAATATATTCAGAAACGAAGTTACTGTATAAAACAAAAAGTATGATGCAAATGAAAAATGAAAAATGCTTTTTTGTTTTAACTTGAATTCACAGGGTTCTTTTGAGGTTTGAATCAGATGACGTATGTAAAACACTTTGTAAATGAAATAAATGAACAACCACAATAATAAATTATAATAATTATAAATAACATGCTATTTATTAATTAAATAAGATTATCATATCATAAAAATAATAATTATTAAAATGCCCCCTCTGGGCTTGATCACTCACCCAACTCACACTACAGCCAGCCCATGCCTAACACAGAGTAGATGCTTAGAGAATGTTTGTTGAGCTGAGTTGAATTAGACTGCAGTTCAGCGTTCTAGGCCTCGGGTTCGAGCCCCACCCCTCTGCCTTTCAGACAGGCCTTGGGCTTCTGCCTGAGCAGTATTGTCTGATAGCAACTTGGATACTGATGAAAAACCTAGAAAAGTAAAGTCACCTGGGCTTCATGCCTGAAGTCCTGCAAAGAAATAAATTAGGGGCTTAAAATTCATTGAGAGGGAGGGAAGCCTGGCAATTATCATATCTTATTTTGGAACATGTTAGTGGGCGGATGAGAATTGTTTCCATTTTTAAATGATGTGAACCTTTGATGTTAATTGTGGCCTAAAAACCGCCTCTTTAGTCATGATTTTGGTTTCAAGGGCTTTGTTAAATTGGTCTCCAGGACTGCAGAGGCCTTCTCTTCTTCCAGTTGGACAGAAGGGACTTTGCAGTTGCCAAACCTGTGTGCACAGCCTTGGGTTATGGAGAGGCATCAGCTTGACCATAACTCCTTCTCAACTCCCAGGGTCCACTAAGGCAGTTATACAAAGCAACATGTACACAGCTTTATCCACTTAGTCACAGTAATTGAGGTAGACGGTTTAACAGCTTCTTTTGATTTAAACGATAGGGCATCTGCTCCCTCAGTAAATATTTACTAAGAGCCTACTGTGTGCCAGGCTCAGGCCTGAGTGGTGAGTCCTCCCCTCCCCTCGTCATAGCTTGTATTAGACAGAGTGTAGATAGAATGCGGTTGTGCTATTTCTTCAGTAATATGGTCTGTCTTTTTAGTTTCCTCTGTTCATAAGAAGGGGGTTGCCCTTTGAGAGGTCACTGGAAATAAAATTATCTTGTTTGCATTGTAAACATTGTGAGTACTTGTTATGGACATAAACATAAGCAGAAACGGGCTTGATAGAACTTAGGTGATTGGCAACTATGAGAGCATTTACAATTCTTTCCAAAGGCCCTTTCTTTTCTGTCAGATTTTAAATGCATGAGCTGAATTTTTTTTTAATTAAGTTATGAAGAAGTAAATATAGGCTTGTTGTCAGGAAAACTTTTCCTAACCAGCAGAGCTGTTCCAGACTGGATGGAATGAGGGCGAGGAGTGGGGTTCTAAAAGTAGCAGAGGTCTTCAAGCACAGGCCAGATCACCTGTGGGGTGACTACACAGTACTATCCAAGTTGAAATCCTGCCTTACACACTTAGTTGTGTGACCCTGGGCCATTCACATCCTCTCTTAGCCTCAATTTCACTTTCTGTAAATGGACTAACAACACCTATCTTATAGGGTTTTTGATTGGTTATTAAGTCATTTCGGTAGTATCCAACCCCATTTTGGCGTTTTCTTGGCAGAGATACTGGAGTGGTTTGCCATTTCCTTCTCCAGCTCATTTTATGGATGAGGAAACCGAGACAAACAGGGTTAAGTGACTTGCCCAAGGTCACATAGCTAGGAAGTGACTAAAGCCAGAATTAAACTCATAAAGATGAGTCTTCCTTGATCTAGGTCTTGGCCTGGTGCTCTATCCACTTCACCACCTAGCTACCCCTTTATATTATTACTTGAATACTATAGAAATGATAGCTGATAATATTATCCTTTTTCAGGCATGAGTTATATGTCTGACTTGAAATTCTTTCCAGCTCTGAAATTCTGTGATTTTCTAGTTTAGCTGCTCCTACACTCTACAAGAATTGGAAGGAGAGAATAGGATAAGGAAAGATGAGAGAAAGTGAGTAGGAGAAAATCAGAATTATAGGTGGGGAAAATAAAAGCTGAGTTTGAGACCAACTCTGTCTTCACCCTCATTCACCTCAAGGCTTTTCCTTATCAAAAGCAGAACTCAGATTATCCTTTCAACGTTATGACACAAATAGCTAACCTTTTTAATGTTACCCCTTCTAGAGATAACTAGCATTTCATTGAGCCTTAAACTAAAGGAATAAAGTCAGTGGAATTTCACACCACTGTATGAAGCAGAATGAGAAAGAGGGAATAGTTTTCCCAGTACTCCTGAAAATCACCCTCTTCCTCACTAGTCTTGTATGATAGGAAAGAGAATGGCTCCCCAACCTTCCAAAATAGGCTCAAAGTCTTATTTGCATGAGTCCATTTTGCTGTGCCCTGACATCTAGAAAAATGTCTTAACCAAGTAAGTCCTGAGGAAGGTTTAGGACAAGATGCATACATGGAAATCCAGGCTTCCCCCAGGGTTTTCTTTCCATTGAGTGGACTCAGGTTCCTCACCCCTGTAGTAAGTGTGGAGTTTCAATTCTATTCAATATGAATTATTAAGCACCTAGTATGTGTAAAACATGGTGTCAGATTGGACACATTAAGGCAAGGCAGAAAATTACTAGATTTTCTGTTCTAGACAGAGACAGAGCTCCAGCAGGTGTCAGGAAAATTGGAAAATTTTATAAACATATACAGACATAAACAGATAAATATAGTAATAGATTTAAACCTGGAAGGGACCTTAGAGTTCTTTAGATCCAGTGCCCTAAATTCACTCTTTTTTATTTTTTTAGGAATGTAAACAGTTCAACTTTAATGAGTTCCTTAAGACTTCTCTTTCCTGTTTACCTTTTCATGTTTCCCTTGATTCTTGTATTGGAAAGCCAAATTTTCTATTCAGCTCTGGTCTTTTCGACAAGAATTCTTGGAAGTCCTCTATTTCACTGAAATTCCATTTTCCCCTAAAGTAGTATACTCAGTTTTGCTACATAGATGATTCTTGGTTTTAATCCTACCTCCTTTGACCTCTGGAATATCATATTCCAAGCCCTTTGATCCCTTAGTGTAGAAGCTGCTAAATCCTATGTTATCCTGATTGTATTTCCACAATACTTGAATTATTTCTTTCTGGCTGCTTGTAGTATTTTCTCCTTGACCTGGGAACTCTGGAATTTGGCTACAATATTCCTAGGAGTTCTCCTTTTGGGATTTCTTTCAGGAGGTGATTGGTAAATTCATTCCATTTCTATTTTACCCTCTGGTTCTAGAATATCAGGGAAGTTTTCCTTGATAATTTCTTGTAAGATGATGTCTAGGCTTTTTTTTGATCATGGTTTTCAGGTAGACCAATAATTTTAAAATTCTCTCTCCTGGATCTATTTTCCAGGTCAATTGTTTTTCCAATGAGATATATTTCACATTACCTTCTATTTTTTAATTCCTTTGGTTTTGTTTTATAATTTCTTGGTTTCTCATAAAGTCATTAGCTTGCATCTGTTCCACTCTAATTTTTAAAGAACTATTTTCTTCAGTGAGCTTTTGAACCTCCTTTTCCATTTGTCCAATTTGCTTTTTAAAGTACCCTTTTCCTTATTGTCTTTTTGTACCTCTTTTGCCATTTGGGTTAGTCTATTTTTAAAGGTGCTATTTTCTTCAGCATTTTTGGGGGTCTGTTGACTTGCTTTTCATGATTTTCTTATGTCACTCTCATTTCTCTTCCCAAGTTTTCCTCTACCTCTCTTACTTGATTTTCAAAATCCTTTTTGAACTGTTCTATGGCCTGAGACCACTGCATATTTTTTGGAGGTTTTGGGTGTAGAACCTTTGACTTTGACATCTTCCTCTGATGGTATTTTTTGTTCTTCCTCATCCAAAAGGATAGAAGAAAATGCCTTTTCACCAAGAAAGTAACCTTTTTTTCAGCATTTTCCCATCCAATTACTTGACTCTTGAGTCCTTTTTCAAGTGGAGGGTATACCATCCTAGGCTTCAGACGTTTTGTGCAGTTGTTCTCTGAGATATCTCTAGGGACCTGTAAGTTTTCAATTCCTCCAAGGTGGCACAATCAAGGGAGAGGAGTTTACTTGTCCCCTGGCCTGCTCTCTGGTCTATCAGCAACCACATGCACTCTTTTCTGCCCTGGAACTGAGAGTAGGATGCCTTCAAAACCACCACCAGCTCCACCATGCCAGCACTCTTCCTTACCCTAAGACCTCCACTCAGAACTGAGACCCAGATCAGCTGCTCGATTCCTCCAGGGTCTTTAGGCTGATGGCTCCAAAAGTGAACACTGCTACTACAAAGGCTGCTGCCACCCTAGGACCAGGGCTGGGGCCAGACTGTGCTCCCCTCTCATCCAGGTGAAAAAGCTTTCTTACTTGCCTTTGAAACTGCCTATGGTGTTTGTGGGTTGAGAAATCTGGGAACTGCAGCTTCTACTCATGATTTCATGCCCTGAAACCTGCTCTAGTCCTGTCTGTTTCATGTGGCCCATCTGGACTGTGCTCCACTCCAAGCTTGGTGCGATAGACCCTTCCTGTTGGCCTTCCAGGCTGTGTTGAGCTGGAAATCTGTCTCACTCTGCCATTTTGTGGTTTCTGCTGCTCTAGAATTTGCCTAGAGTCATTTTTTACAGATATTTTATGGGTTATGGGGGGAGAGCTAGAGTAGGTTCATCCTTCTACTTTGCCATCTTGGCTCCACCCCCTGAACTCACTCCTGAGGGAACTGAAGCCTAGAGAATTTAAGTGACTTACCCAACCACACTCAGTTCTTCCTTGTTCTGACTCCATGTCTCTGTCCATACCACTAGGGTACATGGTTATTTGAGGAAGGAAAATCATGAACAACCTGGGGATGAGAAAAGTCCTGTCATAGGAGGTAGTATAGGAGCCCAGTCTTGAAGAAAATCAAATCAACAGTGTTTATTAAGCACCTACTGTGTGTCAGGCACTGTGTTAAGAAAAGGGAATACAAAGAATAGCAAAACCAGTCAAACCAACAAGCACTGAGTAAGCACCCACTATGTGTCGGGCACTGGACTAAGCACAGGGGATACAAAGAATGACAAAAACAGTCACTACTCTCAAAGAGTTTATGTATAATAAGGCAGACAACATGCAAACAACTATGTACAAATGATATATACAGGGACAGCTAGATGGCAGGGTGGATAAAGGGCAAGGCTCTGAGTTCAAATCTGGCCTAAGTCACTTATATCCCTGTTTGCCTCAGTTTCCTCATCTATCAAATGAGCTGAAGAAGGAAATGGAAAACCACTCTACTATCTTTGGCAAGAAAATCCCAAATAGGATCATAAAGAATTAGACATGACTGAAAAACAACTGAACAGCCGCAACAAATCTTAGAGGGTAGGCACTAAGACTAAGACAGACTAGGAAAGACTCCTTGTAGAAGATGGGACTTGAACAGAGACTTGAGAGAGGTCAGGGAATCCAGGAGGCAGAGATGAGGAGGGAGAGATTTCTGGGCCTGAGGGACACCCAGTGAAAATATACAGCATCTGAGGATAAAAGGTCGTGTTCAAGGAACAGAAAGAAGGACAGTCACTGTGTCAAAGTGGATGTGGAAGGTGGAGGTGTAAAAGGTATACAAACTAGAAAGATAGGAAGGGGCAGGTTTTGGAGGGATTTAAAGGCCAAATAGGATTTTATATTTGATCCTGGAGGTATAAAGGAGATATTGATCAATCAAACAGATGAGTGAAGGTTGGGCTAGAATGGAGAGAGACTTAGGCATACAGACCAAATAGCAGGTTACTGCAATAGTCTAGGTGTGAGTTGATGAGTAACTGTACCACAGTGGTAGCAGGGTCAGAGGAGAGGAGGGGTGTAACAAGAGAGGTCACAAAGGTAAAAGAGACAGGACTTGGCAACAGATTGACTATGAGGGATGACAGAGAATGAAGAGCCCAGGATGACACCTAGCTTGTGAACCTGGGAGGATAATAGTATCTTCAACAATAATAGGGAAGTTAGGAAGAGGGAAGAGTTTTGAGGAAAAGATAATGAATTCAGTTTTGGACATGTTGAGCTTACGATGTCTAAGAGACATTCAGGTTCAAGATGTTCAACAGGCAGTTAGAGATATGAGAATGGAAGTCAAGAAAGAAGTTAGGGCTTGACAGATAGAAATGTCAACCATCAGCATAGAGATGGTAGATGAATCCACGGGAGCTAATGAGATCATCAAGTGAAATAATATACAGGAAAGAGAGAGGACAGATGGCCCAGGATAGCACCGGGTTATCAGGCATGACCTGATGAGGATCCAGCAAAGGAGACTGAGAAGGAGCAATCAGTCAGGTAGAAGAATGATGAGGAGAACACAATAGCATGAAAACCCAGAGAGAAGAGAGAACCAAGAAGATGGTGATTGAGCATCAAAGGCTGAAGTCAGGTGAATAAGGATGAGGACTGAGAAAAGGCCATTAGGTTTGGCTTTAAGAGATCATGTAATGTTGGGGAGGGCAGCATAGGAAGGTAGGATACCAGACCACTGAGAATTAAGAAAAGAGTGAGAAGGAAGAAGGTGTACTGATTATTCATAACCTCCTTAAGGAATTTAGCCACAAAATGGTGGAGAACTATAGGGCCATAACTATCAGGGACAGATAGATCAAGTGAGGGATTTTTGATGGTAAAGAAGACATAGGTGTATTTGTAACTGATAGGGAAGCCTCCAATAAACAGAGACTGAAGGTAAGTGAGAGAACAACGGTGATAGAGGGAACAATCTGCTAGAGAAGACAGGATGAAATGGGATCATTTGTGCATGTACAGGTTGTTGACAAGCCTTAACAAGGAGAAGGCCTACTCTTTCAAGACAGAGGTTTAGGAGAAGATAGTAGTAGAAGGTATGTGAATGATGAGAGATGAGGGGAGGGGAGAAGAGAGTTCTCTTAGTCAATGGCTTCAATTTTTTTCCAGTGAAATATGACAAGATTGTCAGCCATGAGGATGGAGAGCTAAAAGAGGGATGAAAATGTTTGGTAAAACCTCAAACTTGTGGGAGATAGTGATTATGGAGGTGTAAAAGGAATTCATTGCAGTGGTGGGGGCCCAGTTGAGATGAATTGTGGGTGGATCTAATCAGCATAGTTTCATGACTTTTTCCAGCTTCATTCAGCAGCCTGTGAATTACAACAAAGGCGCCAAATGATGGGAGAAATCCCAGACAGAGGTTTGGGAGGGCAGGTGATGGGATTGGGGAAAGCACAGTGTAGGGATCAGCTGGTCAAGAGGAGGAATGGAAGGGAGTATAGTCAGTGCAGAGATGGCCTGAGGAGAAACTGAAGAGCACACAGATTGGAGGTTAAGGTAACGATGAATAACTGAGTTTGGAGTGGCA
This sequence comes from Notamacropus eugenii, assembly GCF_028372415.1. Taxonomy (NCBI): domain Eukaryota; kingdom Metazoa; phylum Chordata; class Mammalia; order Diprotodontia; family Macropodidae; genus Notamacropus; species Notamacropus eugenii. Next base: position 473,990,523 of record NC_092875.1, read on the forward strand.
AGATAGAGTGAGAGGTACAATGACAACAGGTTATAGTCAGGAATTTCCAACTTCATAAACATATCATTAGAACAGTTATGAATCATGGCAAGATAAAGAGTATGACCAGCTCTGTGTATAGTCATAGTAGAGTGGGGAAGTGAATCATGGGAAATGAGAAAGTTGAGGAATCAAGAGATCAGTGTGCTTGAGAGAATATCAGTATGTATGTTGAAATCCTCTAGTATGAGGACAGAAGTTGGGGAGCAGAAAATGTCTGAGCCAGACACTGAGGAAGCCCTGGAGGTCAATGGGCACCAAAATTTTGATTGGATGATAAATACAGATCAAATAAGCCTCAAAGGAGAAGATGTTACTGAGTCATTGTGATATAGGGAGAGCCTGGAAGCAGTAATGGGGAGCAAGAAGTATTTTAATTCCCCCACCATGACCAGTGAGTCAGGAGTATGAGTAAAATACAATCAGACCTAGAAATGGTGGTCAGGGATGCTGTGGAAGCCAAGGAACCAGAAGATGGAGTAAGCAAAAAAGGAAAAGGTTTAAGATGAAAGCTTGTGTGTTATTGACAGAAAACAGTGGAAGGAGCAGGAAAATTTGAAGTAGAATGTTGGGGGTATTGGGTCGAGGGGCATGAGAATAATGGGGCAGTCAGAGGAGGATCAAGAACAATGCTGGCAGAGGGTTCAGAATCACAGGGACAGGTAGAATGTAATAGAGTGAGAGTATGAGAATCGACCCTGAGTTTGGGTAGGTGTTTATTGTCGGTAAGGGTGTAGTCTTGGAGTAGAGCTGACCAAAGTGGCAGAGAAGACTAGAGGGTGCTCAGTTGGGCACAAGGAAACTGCTGTGGAGCTGGAAGAAGGCAGAGAGGGTGCTTGGAATGAATCAGAGAGGCTGGGGAGCTCCCCCCTTTCCCAGGCAAGCACAAGGATAATATTGTAGGAGGCTGGAGAGCATGATTCCTAAGGTGGGGAAAGGAGAACATAACAGGCGTAGGGGAAAGTCGGACAAAAAATACCAAAAAAGAAGCTGGCATATGGAGGGAGGAGGGCTTGAAGGAGTAGGCTCATTTGTCTAGAGTGTATGAAAATAGGTTAGCGCAATAGTGTCAAATATAAAGAAATGGGGACCACTAGAAAATGCGTAAGGTTCCCCGAGAGTTGCATATTAATTTTAAAATGTAATGTAATCTACCTTTTATTGTATTTTCATCTATTTAGCTAGATATTTCCCAGTTACATTTTAATCTGGTTGGGCCACGTTCAGTAGTGTTGCGAGTCACATGTGACTGATATGTCTGGGCTAGAGCCAGATTGTAAAGGGTTTGAAATGTCAAAGTGAAGAATTTTTATCTTATTTAAGATTCAAGGATTCTTAATTAGCTACCCATGAACTCTCTCTCTCTCTCTCTCTCTCTCTCTCTCTCTCTCTCTCTCTCTCTCTCTCTCTCTCTATCTCCTCTCTCTCTCTCTGTACACATGTGTGTACATACATATACATACACACATATCCACACACATATATGCATACATATGTGTGTATGTATGTTGATAACTGTATTTCACTATAACTGTATTTCACTTTGTGATCCTATGTGTTTTATGTTGTGGATGAAAAAACATTCTGAGAGGGATCCGCAGGCTTTCCCAGATTTCACTGGCCAAAGAGGTCCATGACCCACACGAAAAGGGTTAAGAACTCCTGATCTAGAGTGAGTTGGGAGCCGCTCTCAGATGCAATGATGTGGTGAGACTTGGGCTTTGGGGAAATTATTTTGGTAGCTCAGTAGAGTTTGGACTAGAGCTATGAGACCAACTTGGAGGTTATTGCAATGATCCAGGCCAAAATAAGGGTCTAAACTCGGGTGGGGAGCTGTAGGAGTGGAGAAAAGGGAACAGCTTGAGATGTGTTGTGAATACAGAATGGCAAGACTTTGCAGTGGTTTAGATACGGGGGTGAAAGAGATGATGGTGATGGGGACAGAATCTGATCTCCCTTGTCTCCACTGCAGGCTTTGCTCTTGTAGGTTTCAGGGTCCCTAAAACACATTGAACTGATTCTTTGTCTCCCCACTGGAGTCATGGAGGGAAATACTCTCTCTGTACTCTCTTCCCCATCCTATCTTAAGGAAATCTTGGATGTCATGGTGAAAATTCAGCACCCCCTTAGACTGGGCTGAAATTGTTGTGCCTTGATGAGCCAGTAAGAGTTTGATATTTTGATAGCAGCTCCACTCCTATCCTCCTTGGGCTCAGAGCAGCTGCCCACCACTCCAACCCCAGCACCCGAATGTTGCTCTCATCCAAGCCTGAGCTAGCAAGGGCCTGGGTGGATGGATGGATCATGGCAGAGAAAAGCCCTACCATCTGGAGACTGGTCTGAAGATGAAAAGTGCTCCAACGAATAATGTTATTCTACAAGGGCTCATTTTCTCCAACCTAAAATGTGCATTTAAGCTCTCATCCTCTCATCTAAAATCATTAGTCACAAGACCATGAGACCTTCATTCTTTCGATGGGCGGCCATATGGCATTCTGCAGAGTGTGAGTTTATTCAACATTCAGCCAGCTGATTCAGCTCCAGGGAGAGAGACTGGCAGCCCCATGATAGACTCCTGTAGCACAAGGACAGCCCACATCATTCTGCCAGAGACCTGAGTAAAATGTCTTATGGATGGAGCTGGCCAGCTGGGTAACTTTGAGCCAACCACCAGATCTATCTGGGCCTCGGATTTCTTCATCTATAAAGTGAGGGGGCTGGGGATCCAGAGAGGCTGTAAGATCTTTCCTAACTCTCAAGCCATGCTCCTACTTCAGTATGCTAAAATAATGTAGGTTCACCAATACAGCCATCTTTTATCTGACCTATCTACAAAGGAAGGAAATCTTTATTAAGTACTTACTATGTGCCAGATACTGTGCTAAGTGCTTTGTAATTAGTATCTCCATTGACTCTCCCAGCAACTCTGGGAGGTAGGTGCTGTTATTATCCCTGCTTTCCCACCTCAGATAGAGAGGAACCTGTCTCTTGTTTGAACCGAGTTATCTTGCTCTCAGAGGGAGAGCTCCTTCATTCTTCATTGTCTGGTATAATTTTTTTGTCTGGTGTATATTCTCCTGTGTACTCCTTCTCTGATTTCTGTTTTGCTGCAATTTGGATAAATGGGCTTCTTTGTTATTTGCTGTGTGTGTTCTCTGTGGAATTGGTATGAAGTGGGAAATACAGAACTTGGAGTCCCTCTTTCCCCCCAAATAAAAAAGCAGTCAGAAGCTAGATGGAAATTGGTTGTATCCCCTAGAATATAAACAACTCTTTAAGGGAATAGACAGTACACTTCTATCCCCATATTCCCTCACTCTGAGGAAAGCAGAGTGGCCTCCAGCCCCAACCTCCTGCTTCCCCTCCAGGCAGGAATGAAAGTCCCCCTTGGAGAAGTATGGGGAGAGATGAGGCTAGAGATATCTATTCTGCCTCCCTTTGAGACACACAACAACAGCAGTCTCACCATACGTGGTGGGGCTCTCTCTTTCCTAGATTTATAAATAGAAAATCTGAAGAATGGTAGCACTGTGTTTCTGCAGAGGTGGGCCCATTCCTGCACCAGAATGTATGAAGTAGTCACAGCCAAATCAGTCCAGTCTAGGCCTAGCCCTTGACAACTGCATTCTCAGAATGGCAGAAGTTCTGTGTTACCAGCCCCTACCTCTGCCATGAAAAACCAGTCGCAATCCTTTGTGAATGAAGGTGATATATGGTTTTATATATATACACATGGTAGCAAAAATTTCTATGATTATCACATCCCCATTTCACTGATGAAGAAATTGAGGCCCTGAAGTATAATCAGGACCCACTGACCCAAAAGATTAAATTTGACTATCAGCTTCCTAAGGACAGGCAACTTCAGCTTAACCCCATCCAGCCCATGACAGCACCAAGGTATGAATGGATATCCAAAGTTGTAGAGACTCTGGAAGGGCATAAAGGGACTTTTTTCATTAAAGTGACCTCTCATCTGAAGCCCTTTACACCCTGTAAACTGCATGGCAAGGTGTAAAGAGTACAGGATTTAGAGTTGAAGGCCCTCTGTTCAAACCTTGACTCTATTATGTATTCTCTATGTAACCTAGTAACTCACTTTTCCAGTCTCTGATTCCTTCCCTCCAAAAGGAGAGGCTGGACCAAACTAGAGGTCCTTCACCTGAGGGCCATGGAGAGATTTCAGGGGAATTTGTATGAGAAGAAATATTACATTGGGAATTTAATGTTTTCTTCAATTATTGAAAGAGGTTATTCTGAGAAGGGGATGCATAGTAGAGTAAACCAGACTGTCGTTCCGTAATCGTCAGTCATGTCTGACACTTCATGACCCCGTTTGGGGTTTTCTTGGCAAAGATACTGGAGTGGTTTATATTTCCCTTTCCAGCTCATTTTACAGATGAGGAAACTGAGGCAAACAGGATGAAGTGACTTGCCCAGGGTCACACAGCTAATAAGCGTCTGAGGCCAGATTTGAACTCAGGAAGATGAGTCTTCCTGACTCTAGGCCAAAGGGTACCAGGACACAAGAAGGGTAATGAACCCCTGGTATAAAGAATGGAGCTGCACCTCTGGTTCTTCCCTTAGGGTACCCCTAGTACATAGAAGAGGACATTCTCTACCTATTAGCCATTTCTGTTCTGTTAAACATGGAGAACCTTAGATGCTGGGGGCCCTCAGGTACATCCTTGGTGAGCCTATCAGGCAATCTATCATCACCTACAGGATGCCTAGCTGTGTTTTAATGAAGCCACAGAGTCTCAGAACTGGAAGGGGTCTCCAAGGCTGATGACTGCCAATCTGTGCCTGCACACAAATTATCTCTCCAACATTCTTAACATGTACCTGTTTAGCCTTTACTAAAAGATCCCTAGTGAAGATGAACCCTCTGCCTCCTGAGCAGATTATTCCATTTTTTTGATAGCTCTAACAGGATGTTCCCAGTTTTTTGTTCAGTCATTTTCAGTTGTATCTAACTTTCTGTGACCTCATTTGGGGTTTTCTTGACCAAGATACTGGAGTGATTTGCCATTTCCTTCTCCAGTTCATTTGATGGATGAGGAAACTGAGGCAAACAGGGTGAAGTGACTTGCCCAGGGTCACAGCTAGTAAGTGTCTGAGGCTGAATTTGAACTCAGGAAGAAGAGTCTTCGTGACTTCAGGCCAGCACTGTATACTGCATCACTTGTCTGTCCCAATGTTTCCTAACTTCGTGCCTAAATCTAACATCTTGCAACTTTCATACATTCTTCCTCATTTTGCCGTGTGGGACCAAGAAGGAATCAGATCCCTCTTTCATATACTGGAAAGTAGCTTCCTGCCCCCTCCATCTTTTCTTCCATAGGTTAAAATCACTAGTTCCCTCATCCAGTGCTCTTGGCAGGTCTCAAGGCCCTTTTACCATCCTGATCACCTTTTACTGGACACTGTCTTATGCGTATTCTTCCCAAAACGTGGTGTACAGAATTAAATTTCATTCTCTTAATGAGGTCTGACTATGAAAGAGAAGGGTAGGACTATCACTCTGAACATGTTGATTCTCTTAACGTTGCCTGCATCGGCATTCCTGGTGGCCATGTTGCACTGATGACATTAAATTTTCAGTCCACTAAAAACGCTAAAAAAAAAGTTTGTGGAGATCTTTTTGCTATCCTGACTGTCATTCAGAGGTTAGCTACCCCTCCCAACTTTGTGACTCGTGCCAATGTGTTAGTCACACCATCTATGACTCCAACCAAGCCATTGATAAAAATATTGGGTACATGTGTTTGTCCTTCATTGCCGAAGAAGACCATGCCATCAGAGAAATGATGACATGACTTGCACTTGATAAAAATATTAAACTCTTTAAGAAAGAAGACGAGCATTTATTAAGCACCGACAATGAGCAAAGCACTTTGCTAAATGTTTTATAACTATTATTTCATTTCATCTTCACAACAACCCTGGAAGGTAGGCATTATTATGATCCCCATTTTACAATGAAGAAAAAGAAAGCAGAGTTGGCCAGCATCACACGGCTACTGAATATCTGAGATGGAATTTGAACTCAGACCTTCCTGACTCTAGCCATATCTAGTTTCAAGGCCAAGTCCAGTCCCTAGGATATTGCATTATAGATCTTGTTCCAAGCTGGTTGAGTGGTTGTTCACCCATAGTTCTCAAAAAGAATCGATGACATCATGAGGATGATGGCTTGACTGACTTTGACAATGAGCATTCCTTGTTTCCATCCATTCAATCAATTCTGAATATACCTAATGTACTGTTCTCTAGACTGAGTGTCAAACTCACAGCTATAACACCCCCTTGTAGTTGGAATCGGATTAAAATGCAATTGGGAGACATTTAACAAAACAAATAAAAACACAATAGAACATAGATAATGTTAATTAGTGGTTTTCTAAGCCAATATGTCTATTTCAGGGCATGGACCTTTGTCAGAGGTGGTATTTCCCATGGAGCAGATGTAGGCTGTAGCTCCTTGGTAGGAGATCGCTGAATGCCTCTGGTCTCCAGCAACAGGATGAAGCAGCAGGACAGGGTGCTACGGTAAAGGGAGAGATGTGAGGATCTACAATGGTGACCCTACAGGCATATTGTCATATTACTCTCTTTTTTATTGAGCTTTGCAAATATTACATTTTTTACAAATCGAAGGTTTGTGATGAGTGATGAGCTGTGATTGGTCATCTTTGATGTTACTATTGTTGTTGTTTTGGGATGCCAAGAGCCAGGTTTATATACGGCAAAGAACTTAAATGATAAATATTGTGTTTGTTCTGACTGCTCCATAGGCTGTTGCCTATCTCTTGCCCTCTCATTGGGCCTCCCTATTTCCTGAGACACGGTAATATTGAAATTAGGCCAACCCTAAAATAACCTTGAAGTGTGCAAATGAAATGAAGAGTTCATTGCTATGACAAACTTCATTTTTATTTTAAGAAACTGCCACAGCCACCCTGATCAGTCAACAGCCATCAACGTCGAGGCAAGACCTTGCACCAGCAAAAAGGTCACAACTCCCTAAAGACTCAGATGCTGGTTATCATTTGTGGGGTCCCAATTGGGGAAAAGTCATAAAATACAGTAATAAATGAAAAGCCCTAAAAACTTAAAGTCAGTGGAAGTCCTAACATCATGACCTGTTAAAAATAACATAGATACTGAATCATAATTTAGTCACTGAGTCAGAGCTTAGATACTATCACCTATGAAAGCCATAACAAGAATGTTGTGACCCATATGTGACTGGTACATGATCAATACACAAACTGATGGCATAACATTGATTTAATGCCCAAGTTCATCATAACTAAGCAGAAAACCAAAAATATCCACCAGTCAGTAGTGATGCACTCTCTAGCTCCTCCTCCCTTTGTCTGTTTTCTTTAATTACCCAGGGGATTTAGGGTTTTTTTTTTCAGGGATCCACTGAACTCTCTGGCCACCACCCCAGACCAAAGATTGCCCCTATTTTGTAAGTATTCATAATGACTGATTAAACTGCTACCTATAATCAATCAGTCTGGAGACATTTGGCCCCTTCCTTTGGTATCACAAAGAACATCCTACAGTTATGGGGAAGGTACAGAATTCCCCAGGAAGAGAAATTCCAGACCTTATAACATTTTGAGTAATAAAGTATTTTTAAATTATGTTCATTGTTTTAGATGTAATACTACTGCATACTTAATAGACTACAGTATAGTGTAAACATAATTTTTATATGCACTGGGAAACCAAAAAATTCAGGTGTCTCACTTTATCGCAATGGTCATTTCATTGCAGGTCTGAAACCAAACCTTCAATGTCTCAGGTGTGCTTATACTTTTGACTGCTCTGAGATGGTCTAGCTACAACCCGAAAAGGTTAAAATTCTCTGCCAGTGCTGAGGCAGCCAAGATCAAATTCCACACCCTGGAGTGACACAAAATTTGAGATTTAGCACTACTTTCTCCAATCAAAGGGGAACAGTAATGAGGAGCTAAACACACTCATATTATCCACTTCCTAGAATTTCTGGGTCCAGGTTAATGATGTATCTGGAAGGACTTAGAAGATTTAAGAGAAATGTAGACTTACAACAACTCAGCAGATAGAAAGATACATAGAGTTAGTTTACTTACCAATTCCACGCTGAATAAATATCGCATACAGTAACTAAGTATGTTAGACTTCTTCTGGATAGAGATGAATCCATCATGCCAAGGTCTCATGACTGATGCTCACAGAAACACCACTTCAAAAAGAATGCAGAGCTTAATGAGTGGGTGGGGGCTCAGAGCTAAGTTGTAAAGTAGAAGATCCCCAAATCTACATACTTCTTGATGGGATTGTTGCTGTCTCACAGAGAGAAGTGGAACTGAGAGATAGAAGTTTGCTAATTCTGGTAACCATAAAGAGTTTATAACTCCTCAGTATTTTTGCCTAAAGGGTCATGTACAAAACATCAGGGTGATTTTGGGATAGGACCCAACTCCTAATCCAGATCGTGGCAATCAGCATCATCTGGAGCTAAATCTCCATTACCCATTAATCTTTTTTCCCATCTACCCCAAACAGAAGTCCCATGCCTTCTTCAATCCTCTTCTCTTCTCTAATGTAACTTTAAAATATAACTTTTATTGTTGTCCTTAGCTTTTGTCCCCAACTTCAGTACTCTTGAAACTATTATTTTGTCCTTTTGTGGACATCCTGCTTTGATCGCTAGTTGGCTTAGGAGTAGAGTCCTGAGCCTAGTCAGAAAGACTCATCTTCCGGAGTTCAAATCTGGTCTCCAACATTTACTAGCTGTGTGACTGTGGACAAATTACTCAACCCTAACTGCCTCAGTTTCCTCATCTGTAAAAGAAAAGAGCTGGAGAAGGAAATAACAAACCACTCCAGTATCTCTGCCAAGAAAACCCCAAGTAGAGTCACAAAGAGTCAAACACAACTGAACAACGACCATAATTCATCTTCCCTTACATGCCCTTGCTTCCATCTTCTTTACCTGTCTTTAAAAAAATCACTGGATGAGTTCCCCATACACCAACATATGGGTCCTTTTAGACAGGTTTTCCCCCTTTTCTTCCTCATAGAAGTTTTTTTTCTGTGTCCACAGAATTTCATCATGAAACATTTGATTCAGAATTTCATTATTTTCATGATGAAAAGACAAGAACTTTTTATCCCTGCTGGACTGATTTCTCTTATAGAATTTGAGTAAATAGAATCCAACTTAGCTTCTCTGAACTCTTTGAAATCAGCCCTCCTAAAATCTGGAATGTACGTCTGGCTTCTCTCCTCCCCTTCATAAATTCTAAGACAGAGTAGTCACTTCCCCCAAGGGTTCTCATCATCACCCCAGCAACCAGTTCCTCTTTGTTTTTGAGAACCATCTCCAGAATAGCAATTTCCCTCATGGGTTCCTCTACCTTTCAAAGGATGAAATCATCATGAAGGCAAGCCAGGAAATTATTAGATACTCTACTTTGGGCAGAGAGAGAACTCCTGCAGATGTCTGGATAATTGTCTCATGTGAATTTCTGGGCATTTCTACTGCTTCTTCTCACATGGTAGCCACTCTCTGTTGTGGTTGGCTTGATGGATGTTAAGTAGGTAGTTTTCTCCTTCTCCCTTCCTTTTCAATTTAACCCCTTTGATCAAATTTCCAAGACTTCAAGAAAACATATTTATTTTTACCAGTCCTTGTTAAAAGCACTCCATCTTTGGCTAAGAGAACATCATTCCTATATCTTAATCCATAGTCCAGAAAGTCAGATCATAATCTCAGGCACCATCTTTGCTCTTCTTGTTGTATAGGCCAAACCCTCTTCAGATAGTACTGTTTTGGTGACTTTTGTGGATAATACATATATACTCAGAAAATTTTCTCAATTAACATACTTCTAGGAATATTTCAAGACTGCAATCAATGCCCATTTATCTCAAATAACACTTTCTAAATTAAAACATTGGTATAATTGTTTTTAAAGGTGGACAGTTTCTTAGAGTTTGTAGAAATGGGATGCAATCTATCTTTGCTATTTTGTTGACTGCTCTAAATCCTAGAAATTTTCCTCCCTGGGCCAAACACTATTTTCATTACATTTAAACATTTAAAGGACAACTCATTAAGGGGGGAAAGGAGAAAAAGGAATTATAAAAGCAGTGAATTCCATTTGAGAAATATTTATTGAACTAAAAAAATGAAATGTTATTTAATTGTTTCAGTCATATCTGACTCTTCATGACCCCATTTGGGGTTTTCTTGGCAAAGATACTGGAGTGCTTTGCCATTTTCTTCTTCATCTCATTTTATAAATGAGGGAACTGAGGCAAACAAGGTTAAGTGACGTACCCAGGGTCACACAGCTAGTAAGTATCTAAGGCTTGATTTGAATTCAGGAAGATGAGTCTTCCTGACTCTAGAACCAGTGCCCTATCCACTGCCTCTCCTAGCTGCCCCAGGAAACTGAATACAAACCAGAATATAATTAAGTGCCAGAAGAGATGCTATAGACAACGTGCTACAGGAGATCAAGAAAAGATGATTGTGGGCTAGAGTGTAACAGGAGGCAAGACCTGTGAAGAACAGGTAAGATTTGTATGTTCTAGGAGAAAAGGAAGGCATTCCATACAAGAAGGGCAGGAGACAGAAATGAGTAGAATGTAGAACCTGCAAAGTTATGTAGTTCATGCCCCTAATTTTATAGTTTGGGAAACTGAGACCCAGAAAAAATAAGCAAGTTAAGTGACTTTCCCAAAATCAGAATTTGAACTTGTCTTCTTTTGCCAAAAGGAGTCCTCTGTCTACTGTGCGACATTCATTAAACACCAGTAAGCCAGAGAATTAACTAAAATGAGTAATTTCCATTGATCTCATTTCTGGAAGAAAAGCATATGGTCCCACTACATACTTGGCTTTACCTGTAGGTATATGTCAAGTATACATTAATCTATTTCCCCAATTGGGTTTCATTAAATACATGCCTTATTGAATATAAAAGGCTGGGTAAACAAACATTACTTTTTAGCCCTGTATCACACCCAAGTGTGAGTCAACACTCTCTTTTGTAAGGCAAGCATCCCCTTTCAGCCCCTAAGGGCTGAGAGGCCCATTACTCAAAACCATATTTCAACTTATGAAATTTTCAAACTCCAGTAGCTCATCAACAAAAGGCCAACTTAAAGTGAGCTTTAGGAGGGATGACTCATTGCTGGAGGGATAGTTAGTGCTATGTTGGAGTCCACAGCCTTTACCCATGTCAGTCTGTGCTGTTTCTCTAGCTAATAAGCTGCAATAGACAGGTATTCTGAAACTCTTTGTTTAGAAGGAAGTCTGCTGAGCTGCAATGCTTGGGAAGAAAAGCACATTCCTGCCATACTACACCCAGTCTCCGTTACACCCATCACCCAGCTCCTAGGTGATCCCTTCCTTCCAAGGTCTTTTTCAGCAGGAAGAATGGGAAGAAAGGTGGTAGGCAGGTCCTGACTCATAGGGATGAACCTGTGTATGAAATAGATGGGTATAGGAAGGTATAGAATTGGGGCAGCTGGAGCAATTATACTGACCTGCTGCAGTATGCGTTATATGCTTTAGCTCAGTCTATGTAAATATATGCACTATAAAAAAACTTTTTAAATTACCAAAAAAACCCACAAGCATTTATTAAGTGGTGACCATGTGCCAAGCATTGCGCTAAGTGCTTTACAAACATTTTCTCATTTGATCCTCACAGTAACCCTGAGAAGTAGGTGCCATTATTATCTCCAGTTTACAGATGATGAAACAGAGAGAGCAGAAATGAAGTGGCATGCCCAAGGTCATGAAGCTGGGGAAACTATACTTGGAATTAGGTCTTCCTGACTCCTGACCCAGCCTTCTCTTCACTGCCCCACCAGCCGCCTCTGATCAGATACTGAAAAAGGGCCACCTTTATGACAATTACCACAAAGATGAAGGAACCCAGCCTGAGCTACAGCTTCCATCCCGAAGTCATGATTGCTTACCAAGTTATGTTGGCACCAATGGGGGAATATCATTTCCTAGCAAGAGAAAGGGAAGATAGATAGATAGGTAGGTAGATAGATAGATAGACAGACAGACAGACAGACAGACAGACAGACAGACAGATAGATAGACACATGTACGCACACATATATCCACATATACTTTGTATGTTTGTATACACACATATAAAAGTAGTTCTTTCCCAGAGAGAGTTAATTGCCCCTAAAAGGAAGTAGAATATAAAGTAGAGAGTACCCAGGTAAGATCTATAAAATGTATGTTATACATAGTCTCCGCAGACTGGTAAAACCAAGTTGAGGGTAACTGCTAGGCCTCAAACCCATCAGTGAATGATAGGAGTTTCTACCCCAAGCATGTGACGACTTCCCCCAGTGGATGAGAACAATTTGTTCCAAGGGCCACAAAAGGGCTGAGACAAGTGCTATGGAGCTCTTAAAGCTTGGTCAGACATCCAAGAAGCCATCGCATCCCAGGATATAGGCAGGCATCTTGACTTTTGTCCATTCTGGCGAACAATCTGGAACTAGGTCCAAAAGGCTATAAAACTAGGCATACCCTTTGACCCAGAAATACCACTATGCCTAGGGCACCCACTGCGTCCCAAGCTGACAGCCTTCTTGACTTTCATTTTGTCACTGGACGCTGATGACTGGAAGAGAGAGTGAGGCTGACGACTTTGTGCAAATCTGCCTCATTTAAATGTAATTCATTTAAGTCAAGACATCACCCATCACATTATGAGGTCATTGGTACCCTTCAAAATGAAAAACAAATAACAACATAGGTATGTATATAAAAATATTATAATTAAATATCATATTATATAAACATATTAATTATATCATAACTAATATAATATATGCAACATATCATATATGATATATAATTCATAGGATATAATATATTGTAATTAAATTGTATAATTATACAATATTCCAGCATACCATGTAATATCATATAATCCAAATATGTACACATACATATATACATTTTACAGAAGTTATCTAGAAACTGTTTTATATTTCATACCCTTTAAGGGGCAGTTGACTATCTCTGGGAAGGAACCACCTCCTTCTTTTCTCTCCCTCCTTTCTAGTTCCAATGGTGTGATTAATGTCATCTTGCCAACTTCTTGCTTGAGTTGGTTTTATTATAGAGCCTTGAACTTGAAGCCAGGAAAATCTGAGCTAGGATCCCACCTCAGACACTTAGCAGTTGTGTGATCCCAGATGAACCACATAACCTCTCTGGTCTCTATAAAATGAAAGGGTTGGACATGGTGTTCTCTTACGGTCCTTTTCAGATCTAAAGTGATGATCCTTTCTGTTAGATGACTTCTTGCCTGTATTCTTCTCTGGGCCAAAGCCTCAGTCTTCACGTAATGGATTCCATATGCTCATTCAAGCTGGTCTCACCTAAACTATAGGGGGAAGGAGAGGGATCAAAACGTCATCCCAGGCGATGTTCATAGGGTCCATTGTTTAGAGGTAACAGTTGAGTTGTGTTTGAGTCAGTTCCTACAAGGTCTGAGAGTTCAATTGTTAAATTTTCAGTTTGAGCATTTATCCCTTGGAAATCAGAAAATACTTCAAATCAAGGCTTGGCTTATTATTTTATTGACTTAAGAAAATGATGGAGAAAATGTTAATGTACAGATTAGAAGTATCAGCATTTTTGGAAAGTCAATTCCTAAACACTTACCCAAAACCTCCAGGGCTAGAAGGGACCTTGGAGACCATCTATTCCAGCTTCTTCACCTTACAGGTAACACAACTGAGGCCCAGAGAGGTTCAGTGACTTTTTGTTTAGTTGCTTTTCAGTCATGTCTTCATGACTCCACTTGGCAATGACCATGAAGGAGGCTGAAGTAGGCATCATGGTCATCAGAGCTTGGTTGGACATAGAGGACACCAAGGTCATCCATTGTATCACCAGTCATCCCTATTTTTGTTCTGCTGCTGCACTTTGATGATTCTGGAAAAAAGAATGAGGCTGACAACTTTGTGCAACTCTGCTTCACTTAAATTAAATTCACATTCAAGTAAAGACATCACCCCATGAAGTCACTGTCTTTTTGGCAAAGATACTGGAGTGGTTGGCCATTTCTTTCTCAAGCTCATTTTACAGATGAGGAATTGAGGCAAACAGGATTAAGTGACTTAAAGTCACACAACTAGAAAGTATCTGAGGTCAGATTTGAACTCAGGAAGAGGAGTCTCCCTGACTCTAGGTGCAGCACTCTGTCCACTGAGCCATCTAGCTGCCCATTAATTGGCTTGCCCACTGGTAACTGGTAGAACTGGGATTTGAACCTATGGCCTCCTGACTCTAGGTCCAGCCTTCTATCCACTACCTGATCCAAGATGGCCCTTTTAAGGTCTATTGGCAGGGTTGGGTTAAGCCAGTTAAATCAGACTGAATTGGGCCTATGTGGGCATGGGCAGGGAACTAGGGAAAGTGTATTACTTAGTAATGTAGAACAACATTAGTTGCACATCTCTCTTTGATAGCATCACCATTAACATATTTTGCCTCCACTGCTCAACAAAATGTGGCCATAGGAGAGAGAAAACAACTGGGGCTCCACCTCATAGTGCTTGCATCCTTCCTATTTGCACCTGGAATGATGGCTCTAGTATCTATAAAGTATTTATTGAAGACTGCCCTCCATTGGACTGAATGTTTGCTATCACACATGGTTACAAAAGACAGCCTAGACAGGCAACACTGCATCTCCTCTCCTGAATATTTTCCCATAAGAATCCAAATGCCAGTGGTGCAGGCATCCTGGCCAGGACCACTGTAGCAATCCCACCACACCCAGGGTCCCCTAGCTTCCTTCTAACTCTCCTCATACTATATCTTAGTCTCCCTGAATGCAGCCTCCTTGCCATTGTTCTCTCCCAATACTCCATGGGACCTCTCTTCCCATGTAGCAGCTCAGCTATGTGCCAACCATGTATTAAAAAGGTGAAAGCTCATGTTATTTTATGACCTAACACTGTGACCTTGGAAAAGTGTTGCATTGTGCCAAGTCATACACTAATGATTGAAATCATTCATCTCCTGTCACCAGCAATACCTGGCATACTCCACTGGCCTACATTTCAGTCTGGGGATTGAGGTTTCTTTGGAAACTCACAAAGGAACTTTTATTCATTATGAATAATTCTGGATCCCCTGGCTGTCCTGGGAGAACTTGCCTTTTATTTGTCTTTGTGTCACCTGGCTCTAAGTTTAGTTGTTTTTTTTTCCAGAATTAGAAAAATATATTTTCTAGGGGAATCTCCTACAGATCCTTCTAAAAAACATTAGCTCCTTGGCCCCTTTTCCAAATAAATCTAGTCATACCTCTCAGACACTTGGAATTCACAAGAACTTTTTGGAGATGTCTTCAGACCTCTGTTGTAGAAAGAGAATGAAGCCAAACGTCATTCATCTGGCCTCTGGACTTTAGAAAAGGGAATAATCATTTGTTAAGTGACTATCGTGGCCAGTGTGCAAAACACTTTGCAAACACAGACTTCAGCAAAGAACCAGCCCTAGCCTCTTCTGCTTCTGTCCCTTCTCTGGTCATGACACCTGCCACAGACCCTCTAATCAAGAAAGGACTGAAAAAGGAGTTGCTGGTGCTAACGGTGCCTGAGGCCCCTGCCCTACCCCAGCCTCACTGCATGCTCACTCTGCTCCACTTCTTTGGCACAGGGAGATGGGTCAACATCTGGGACCAAGAGGCTGCAGCTGCCTCCCTTGACTGTACTCATGGTGAATGCCACAATAACACACTGACACTCGCAGCATATCACAATTTAGGCTAGAGTGCAGGGCCCGGATTCAAACCCTGCTTCTGACATTTATGAAATAGGTGACCATTCCTTTGAGATGACTTTCCATTTAGGCTACATATTATCTTGTATGTACAATTGTTTTGTTGGGTTTGGGGTTTTTTTGGGGTTTTTTTTGCATATTATCTCTCCTGTTAGAATGTGAGTGCCTTCAGACTGTTTTGGCTTTTCTTTGTATCCTCAGTGCTTAGCAGAGTGTGTGGCACCTAATGAGCACTTAGTAAATACTGATTGACTGACTGATCAGGGTCAGTCAATTCCCAAGACCCATCTGGGTTTCAGTTTCCTCACCTTTAAAATGGCAGTAGCAGTATCTATAGCTCTTGCCTATGTTCTGAGGTCTATATGCAGCTGGTCCAGCAGACCTTGTGGTAGTAGTGTAGTAGTAGACATGAGCCTTCATCCAGCAGCAATAATGAATTTGCATGAACTTGGTGGGACCCTGCAACATAAACTGCATTGTCTGATGATTCTCTTTCCATGAACTGAGGTGACATTGATTGGTTGTTAACTGTCCTTGGTTCTCGAAGAGGACCAGGACATCAGGGTGTGATGCAATGACATGCAAGTGAATTGGATTTTAATGAGGGAGGGCTGTGCAAAGTCAACAGCCTCACTCTCTCCTCTGGAGTCATGTGGGTCCATTCAGTGGCAAGACATAGGTCAGGATGACAGATGATGGTCCAGGATGCAGTGGGAGGCCCTTGGCCCTTTTAACCTAAGGTTTCCCAGGTTTCAGTTTGAGTGTACCCCCAAAGTGTATGTGGTGGGAATAGGAGGAATATTTGTACTTCTGATTTTATTATGTCATCAAAGTAAATATCCCTTTGTAAAAGCTAATTGATGTTAATTATTGAAATGGAATTGGGACTCTAGTCACGGGTAGCTGAGTGAGGGGAACCACACTGGAATGGAGATTTGAGCTGATAGCATTAGCGAAAGACATTTCAGCCCCTCAGGGGGCTTAAATTCCTGAGGTGGGCAGATGGAGCCAGCCTCACTTGGGGAGAGTAAGGCCAGAGAAATACTCATTGCATTTTAAAATTCCTCTTTTTTATGAACAAAGAACAAAAAGAAGATAATATATGTACAGCTTGTTTTCTTAAAAGGATGTATTCCATTGAATACAGTAGAACCAACACTGACCTACTTGTCTGTGTCCCCTTCTGAACTTCCTTCCCTCTTCAATATATTTTTAATCTTTTTTTCTTTCTCCTTTTTTTTGGCATCACAATCATTCCTCCCACTCACCCCAGAACACTCTCTTCCCTGTAACAAGTGAGGAGTGTTCTTTCCATTGTATATAACTCGCTTCTTCCTTCCTTTCTCTTTCCACCCATGCCCTTTCCTTCTTTTCATTACTCAATAAAATATGAGATGCCCCTTCTTCTTGGTTTCACATGTACCCAAAGCACATGTGGTTCCCATCTAAAAGATCCAGTGAAGTGAGCACAATCAGGGGAACCTAAACTGCTCTGTTCAAGCAAGGTAGTGATTAAAGTGATGCTTCTTTAGGCAGCCAAAGAGACAGCGTACATAGCAGTGTCTGTTTCTCAAACTGGAGGACGTGCTAAGACTGGCCTCCGTAACCTTACATCCATGAATTTGGTTTTGTTGCATTTTAATACATTGATAACCATACTTCCTTTGTAGTTAAACCTTAATAATTAATTGAAAATTTAAAAACTTTATTCTTGGAAGGGATCCAATAGGTTTTGCTAGACTGCCAAAGGTATCCATGACATAAAAAAAGGTGAAGAACCTCATTCTAGAGCGTAGGCCAGGGATGAGGAGCCTGCAGCCTCAAGGCAATGGGTGGCCTTTCTGGGTCCTCAGATTTGGCCCTTTGACTGGGTCCAAACTTCACAGAACAAATCCTTTTATCAAGGGGATTTGTTCTGTAGGGTTTGGAATCAGTGGGGGAGGGGGGGTGCTACACTTGAGGACCTAGAGGGCTGAGTGTGTGACCTTGAGGTGCAGGTTCCCCACCTCTGGTGTTGATGGTATTGTCAGGCCGATGGTCATGTGGGGCATGGTGGGCAGTGAGGAAATGCATGATCTCCGTGGTAACTACATTCCCCACATGCTCGTGTAGAGTCCAGCAAGTAATGCTATTCTGGTGCAGATTCTGGTTGGAAGAGGTTGCCTACGAGGCTAAGTGCAAACTCTCACAAGATCTGAATGGATCACAGAAGGGAAAGAAGAGTAAAACTGATGTAGAGCCAAGAGACAGTAGCTGAGTCAAACTCCTTGCCAATGCCAACAGGAGCTTTTCCTTCTTCCACGCTGGAAAGAAATAGCTGCAGATACACTCCCAGCTGGGACATTTCCATCATCGGGAGAAGCCACATTTGCAAGATTTCAATGCTTCCTAGTGCTGGTGCCAGGAAGTAACACCTTTCAGACCCAGAGGCTCCAGGGTTGGCTTTAATGCTCCTTTACCCATCTCTAGAGGGTTCTATGTGTGGGTGTAACCTCACCGGGAGAGCTGAGACAATGGATCACAAACTGGTCTTTTCCTTTTCTACCACCTTACTGATTCTACTAGGTGATATATTGACTTCAGAAACGGAACCGAGAGGCTTCACCTCCCGCATTTCCTCAAAGTTTGAGAATTTATACTTTAGAAAATGGCAATGAGAGTGTTCGTTGCTTGGTTCCCTTTTTTCTTGTTATTTTAAGTAAATGCCTTTTTGCATTGCTCTGATGTCATGTGATTGAATCTGGCTGATCAGGAGAGGAGAGGTGTTTGTAAGCAATGGTTGAATTAATGATGAAGGATGGTGAAATCGGACAGGTTCTAGGGCTCCAAAAGGGTCAATGGGGTGCTCCACTAAGTGATTAGATGGTCACTTAAGACCCTTCACAGCTTGGCTCCAAGCCTCCCTTTCCAAACTTATTAAGCATCCTTCCTCTTCACGCAGTCTACAATCTGAGCCTAACCAGCTTGCCTGCTGTCCTTCACCAAGGACACTTTCACACTGGTTTATCAGGATTAATAAGAACACTTAGAGTTTTAGATACATCGGTGATCTCCATGTGGGAGATCACTGGGTACTCTCTCCATCAGCGTTGATTACTACATCTTTCACAACTGTACCTTTTGCTCAGGCTGGGCCCCATGTCTGCAATTTACTCTTTCCTTTTGTTACTTAAATTCCCTAGCTTCCTTCAAAGTTCAGCAAGTTCTGCTCCCAGTGTGAGGTCTTTCCAGATAACCACACCACCACCCCCTCCAAAAATACCATGGATTTACTTCATATTATCATATGAGTTATAAGAAACATTGCCTTGTAATCTCTCTCTCACATATATACATATATACACATATATTACATACGTACATACATACATATGTGTATATATATGTGCGTGTCTGGATAGAGAGATAGATAGATAGACAAATACTTGTGTATATCAAGAACTACTGATAAGAAACAGGATAGAAGTTCCTTGAACACAAAGATTTCTTTATCTTTGTATCCAAATCGAGTCAACAAGCACATACAAAGTGCCTGCTACACGCATGCACGTGGTAACAAAAGCTTGCTGTTAATCACACGCTCCCTGAGAGGACTCTCTTCTCCACCCATCTGCAGGGCCTAGGAAATGTTAGTCCTCGTCTCAAGATACTTCACTGCTGCTTGTTCACAGAGTCTAGCGGATGAAGCCAAACCATTGAGGGAGGCCAGGAAGAGGAAGATGTTTTTAGACCTTCCATGGGCAAAGCTGAACTCCTTTTAGGAGAAATAGAACAAATAGCCTGGGCTGAAGAAGAGGCAGAGAGCTTTCTGAATTCCTTTTTTTCTCTATCAACTGTAACATATTTCTTCTGAATTGCTGACATTAAGCATTTCACCTGACTCATTTAAAGACAGTTACTGTGATATTTTTTTACACACAGCTACCAGAAGGATAGTCAGCAGCACAGTCCAAGGCTGCATATTTTGCAAAATGCTACATTTTCTTTCCAGATTAGGTTTACAACTTGGGAAAACGCTGGGAACAGATGGCTTATGCTCTGAATGTAAGAAGCAACTTTGATGGGCCCTGGCTTTCAGCACAGTCCGTGTTTATGGGGTTAAGTGAACTTATCTCCCCATATTGGCAAGTATCTTAATGGTGGTAGTGAAGTCAACACATAGCCCCACCAAGCAAATGGTTTATGGGCTCATCTCACCACCTAACACCGTCCTCGGGATCCTAGCTGAAAAACTGACCTTGATTTTTGGGAGACACATCCTCTAAAGAGTTTTCTTTGCTTTGCAAGTGTTCCACATATGTCATAGCATAGTCACTTGGGAAAGTTCTTTACATTTTCTAGCACTCAGTTTGCTCAGCTCTTAAATAAAAGAGTTGGACTTAACCTCTGAGATGCATTTCAAGACTAAGTCTAAATAATTCTATGAGCTTACTGCTTGTTTGATGGGTAAGTTGTTTAATTTATCAGAACCTCGGTTTATCTCATCTATAAAACAGGGAGCATAATTGCAGCTAGGTGGAACAGTGGATAGAGGACTAGGCCTGGAGTTAGAAAGACTCACCTCCCTGAGTTCAAATCTGGCTTCAGACACTTACTGACTGTGTGACCCTGGACAAATCACTTCACCTTATTTGTTTCAATTTTCTCATCTGTAAAATGAGCTGGAGGAGGAAATGGCAAATAACCCTAGTATCTTTGTCAAGAAAACCCCAGATGGGGTGATGAAGAGTTGGACACGACTGAAACAATCGAACAACAACCTCACAAGGTTACTGTGAAGGTTCAATGACACTGTCTCTGCAAAACACTTTCCAAACCCTGAACAGAGTTTTTATGTCAGAGGAAATTCTCTTTAACAATGACAGTTGCCATTGGTTGTAAAATTTAGTCCTAGAAAATTGTCTGGGGGTAAGTGGTGTTGGTGGGAGGCCGTGAGTTCCTAATGGTCACATAGTCATTATGTATCAGAGGAAGGACTTAACCTAGGTCTTCCTACTCAAAGGTCAGGTCCCTAGCCACTGTTCCAGACTAAGAGTTAATTACAGTCATCATTATAAGAAACAAAGGAACAAAATATATAATATGATATTTAAAAAAGAGCCAAAGGAAGGTCTCCTTGACAGGTTCTCTATGGAAGATTTATGAGAAAACATTGAGAATCCCTCAGGACAAGAATGTATGGAGATGTAGTCATCATCGCTAATGGAGAGAGTACCCCGTGATCTCCCACGTGGGTGTATTTAAAACTCTAAGTGTTCTTATTAATACTAACAAACCAGGTACCTTTCAAGAATCATATATTACAGAACAGGTGCTGTTAGGCTTGGTAAGGAGAGTTTCTTCTCTGGGAGCCCATTATACTAGTGAAATCGCAGCTCTGATAAAATGATAACCCTCCTCCCTTCACCCACCAAGAGTGGAGTTGACCATAGAAAAGCAATTCTTAACCCAAGTTCCATGAACTTTTAAATACACACACACACACACACACACACACACACACACACACTACATTTCCTTTGTAAACCTATATATTTTATTTTATGCATTTAAAATTTTTAAGCTATTTTTCTAAGAATGGGTCCACAGGTTTCACTAGGCTGTCAAAGGGGGCCCTGACAAGAAGAAAGTGAATAACCCTTGCTCTGACAAATCCTACCAAGCCAGAAAATCTTTGACTATCAGTCAGCCCTTTGACAGATAAAGCTCTGTCCTCTAAGGATGAAGTTAGCTAAATTTGAAGAAGTCCATCACCAGATTAGCTTCAGGCCTAAGATTTTTTTTGTCATAGCAATTTTTGAAGACTTACTGAATCAGAGAGGATGCATTCTGAATGGGTGGTTATGGCCAGCACTGATGAAATCGCAGGTCATTAGTCTTGATTGCAAGCTTTCTTCTAGAGGCAAAGGAAGGTGACAGTTCATTTCCAAGACAAACGTTTCCCATTGTGCCAATTTTCTCAGAAACCACTTTTACAGAGCACAATCTCACTACTCTGGTCTGGGGGGAACCAACATGAATTTGATGAAAAGCCTAACTGTAAAAAATTTTAATGCAGCTTTATTATTTTCAAGCAGAATGCACAATAGCCCTAAATAGCTAATGAAGTATAGTTAAATAAAGGTCCTCCCAAACCTGCTCTGATGAATGAAGACTGATTTGTAATTAGAATCCTAGTGTTTCTGGAGAGAGAGAAAAAAAGGACTTCATTTAAAATACTTGAAAACAGATTGTTCTTTTAAGGAGGTTAAATATTCCTCTATAATTTTTCTGCTATTAATTTCATAAAATCTTTTTTCAAATGACAGTAGAAAGATAAATTTCCATCCTATTTAGTCTAAATAATCAGAAATTCCTAATTATTTTCTACCAATTAAGTTACATTGGCACCTCATCCAAAATCTTCCTTTAAATAACAGAAATATTTATAAATTGAGTAGTCCCTGACACTCTCCTAACTCCTAACACCCCTACGTTCCAGATTTGTTCCCCAATTCAGAGTACCCAGGGACTGAATGCCTAGTAAAGCACCTTCTCTAATGCTGACGGAGCAGAGCAGAGAACTGATACATTTCTTGGCATATGTTTCCTTACAGAAGCAGTTATTCTGTGTCCCTAGGATATCTCCTCGCTCCCCCCCCTCCTCCCCCCCCACTCACCCCCACCCCACCCCCGCCTTCCGTGGTCTCAGTGATGCCATTTATGCATATGACTCTCACATCTATATAGCCAGCCCTCTCTCTACAATTGTCTGCTGGACAGCTCCACTCTGGTGTTTTCATGGGACCTTGAACCCGATGGGTCCACATTGGAACACATTATCTTCTTCCGAAACCTTGCCTTTCTTTACAATTTAGAATCATATTTCTAGAGCTGGGAGGGACCTCAAAGGTCCTCTAGTTCCACCTCATTCATTTTTTTGCCATTATATTTCTTTATGTGTGCGTATCTATTATCTATTCCCCCAATTGAACAATAAAAAATAATAAAAACCCTCATAAATATGCAGTCCAACAAAAAAAATTTCCACATTTGCCATGTTTCAAATTATGTATCTCCTTCTGCATTTTAAGTCCTTCAGTTCTCTGGCAAGAGATAGGAAGTAACCCTTCATTCATTTGGCATTATGGTTTAAATTGATTAGAATTCTAGAGTTATTCAGAGTTGTTTTTCTGATAATTCAACTCCTTCATTTTACAGATGAGAAAATGAAGGTCTAAAATGACTTGCTCAAGCTCCCAAGGGCGAAAAGTGTCAAAGTGTCTGAGATTTGGACCCCAGGTCCTCTTAATCCAGGGATCCTTCCTCGGTATTATACTCAATGCCTCCCACCATCCTCCCAGTCACAGAGCTCAAAAACCACAAGATCTCTCAACTTTCAGAGATGATGGCATTGCATGTAATTGGCATAGAGAAATGCAGGGGTATAAAGAAGGAAAAAGAGTGCTAGTGTGTGTGGTATTGGGATGAGTGGTTGGAAGCCACTCAGTTGGAGGGTGTAGAAGGAAAGATATTGAAACTGAGTCAGTGCATAGCAATTGGGAGCCCCTGGTGCTGGGTCACATTTAGCCAAGCTGTAACAGGGAATATACACAAGGATAAGGCCCCTATCCTCTCTCCAAATAGATTTTAACAGTATGAAACAAGTGATGTGAGATTAGATTCTGTCTGATACAACCTATATAACTTAGGGACACAGCTGAGCTAGGCTCTGGGTTTCTCTTTCTAAAAGAGACTCCCTAGGGGATGAAGGGCATCAGACAACCTAACAGTCTCCAGTCTCTCCCCTCTCCAATCCATCACAGCTGTCAAAATAATCTTCCTAAAGCCCCAGTCAGTAACCTGCTGCTCAAAATCTTCATTGACTCTGCATGGCTTGTAGGATAAACTATCAAACCCCTTAGGCTGCCATTTAAGAGCCTCCAGAATATGACTCTCATCTATCTTTCAAGCTTTATCTCATATAACTTCTTTTCTTAAATCCCATGTTCCAGCCAGGCTTGACTACTTACTAGTTATTCTCTGATCTGGTTGTGACTTCAGTTTTTGTGCTTCCCTGGAAGCCAGTTCATGTTAGGAAAGCAGTCTCTGCTTATTTGCACACATTAAAGTCTTTCTCCTCAAAGTCCAGCTCAGATGCCGTCTCCTCCAACGAAGCCCTCCTCCGTTTTCCCCAACTCAAAGAGATCTTCCCTTCCTCAAATTTTCTTAGGCCAGCCTTTTGGATTTTTCATTTACCTCCCTCACTTTCTACCTTCTATCATATTTCTTTGTGTATATGTCTTAACTCTCTTATAAGATTATGAATTCCTTAAGAGAAGAAACTATCATTTTTTTCATTTTTGAGAAGTCCTACCAACATAGTGCCTTGCCCATAGCAAGTGCTTAATAAGTATTTTTGAATTATATGGTGAGTTGAATTGTACTTAAGCACTGAGATGTTTCATGCTATATCGGATGCTGGATATATTGGTCAGGAAAACATACTTGTGTATGTAAATGCTTCATGTCACAGACACATACACACCTCCTATGTATGTGACCAGTTTATCTTGTTTATACTAACTAGTGTAATGGGACAGCTAGGTGGTAAAGTGGATCGAGCTCTGGGCCTGGAATCAGGATGACCTAAGGTCAAATCTGTCTCAGACACTTACTAGCTGTGTGACCCTGGGCAAGTCACTTCCCCCTATTTGCCCCAGTTCCTCATCAATAAAATGAGCTTGAAAAGGAAATGGTAAAACACTCCTGGATCTTTGTCAAGAAAATCCCAAATGGAGTTGATCAACAATAACCAAGTGTGATGGAAATACTAATCAGACTCTCTACGCACGCATGGAGATTAATCAAAGTGCACAAACAACAGCTTCTTCTAAAAACAAAGTGTTACTTGTGTCTCAGAAGTTCTCATTAACTTCTTCCGAGTGGACTCCAACAAGGATCCTCCTCTGCTCAGCAGGAGACCATATGTCTCCCTTCCTACGGGTTATGTGGCAAGTTTCCATTAGCCAATCAGCACCTCCCTCTGGAGAATACTGACTGCCAGTCTCACCCCCAACTGCCGGTCACAAGTTTGGAGAAGGCAGAAGCTAGTTGGAGGGATGCCTTAGGAATAGGCTGGTGGCTGGGCTATCAAGTGGATGTTTCTGTTTTTAGTTATGTGTGTTCTTAAGTTATTTGCCACATCATTTAAGTGGTGGTTCACTCACAGGTTGTTGTTACGTTTATCCTTCATTCTTGAAGGGAACCATGACATCAAGATGATGACATGACTTGCAGTTGACTTTGATTTGAGTGAGGGAAGGCTGTGCAAGGTCACCAGCCTCACTTTATCCTCTAGAACCATCTGGGTCCAGTGGCCAGATATTCATCAGAACAACTGGAGATTGCCCAAGATGCAATGAGACACCCTGGCCATTTTAGGTAACAACAGATAATCTACTAGGTTAAAGGAAATACACACACTTTTAAGTTCCTAACACTTCTGAAGATAGACCACCCTTTAGGATATTAAAAGAATGCTTATTCAAACACTAACTACCTTGTAATATTTTGGGCTACCAATAGTAACAGCTAGCTACAAGCAGTCTAAATCATGAGCATATTTTTTCCAACTCCTTTGTGAAGATCTGACATAATTGGTTGGTTTGTTCAACTTTGACAAGTTTTCAAGGCTATCAAACACATGACTCACCATGTCCAAAAGGACTACATACACATACAATTTATAGAATGATATTACTGACAAAGTTGTTTGATACCTTTTCCATTGGTGGACTGTCATATCAGAGAGAATGCAAATGCTTGTCACCACACACCGGAGTTGTTTACCACACCATATCACCCAAGTGCTTATTTTACTTTTGCAAAATAATTTATAGAAAAAAACAACTTACTCAAAATGACTCAATCATGAAATGGAGACAAAACAAAATGGAGTTAGTTATGCTAAGCTGACAAATTTATTCCTAAGATCTTGTTGAGGTGATAAAACTGATTTTCATTTTCTTTCCCACCTCCCCACACCAGAACGTAAGCTTCTCAAGGTCAAGGTCTGTTTTCATTTTTGTTTTTGTACCTGAAGTACCTGGCACAGAGTAGACCTTAAATAAATGCTTACAGATTGATTGATTAGTCTATAAATTGTCCTTTTCACCCATATTACTTCAAAACACTTGACCTTATGATCTTACTCAATCTTACTCCTACGAAGCAATGTGGTCAATAGAAAAAGTATTATACGAGGAGTTCAGATGGAACCGTGGTCCAATTATGCCCCGAACCAGCTTTATGACTTTGAATAAGTGATTCCATGAAATGAGATGGTTGACCCAGTCCCTCCAAGGTCCCTCTCAGCTCTAAAATTTGATGGTGAATCATTCCATGATCGGAAGGTCATAGAAGGTGAGTGAATATTTCCATGGTTCTTTTTTCCCATCAAAATGAAACAAACATAGTTCAAGAGCTTTATTAATATATCTCAAGTTTTATATTTCCTGAACTGCATACACCCGCTTTTTGGCGGGCTTGGATGACATAGATCTAGCTGTAGCACCACTGAATACTAGCGAAAAGAAAGAAGGAAGGTTGTGGGAGCAGAGGGCTAAAGTAAGCTTTTAAACTTTGCCATTCTGGCTATAAAATGTGATTTAATGACCCTGTTTCACCCTAGCTAAGGTGGTTCTTTCCTGCTTTGAATCCTTCCTAATCTATTCTAAACCTTTCAGTAAATCAGCTCTGGAGCAGAGCCATTTTCCCAGTGTGATGATTCAAAGTTTCTGGGTGCCTCAGTGAAACTGAGGATCTCCTCCACCGCATCACAGGATCTTTCTACATTTAGTCCAAACCACTGCAGTTTAGGACTTAGTCTTGTTGAGCGATCTCCTCCATGGTAATAATATTTTAAACTGTACTGTGGCCTAAACTTGGCAAATGCTGCCATTTTTTGCCGACTTCAGTACCCTCAGAGAAGATCCTACTTAAATGATGGTGGCCTAGGCTTGTGGGTTCTGATCCCCCACAGAGTGAATGGGGTTGCTTCAGAAAATGGAAAGAGAAGGAGTGGGCTGAAATTCAAGTCTTAGGATTTGGGAGGACATGGCCTTCTGCTGCTTTGCTAACAGAAATAGATTGTCTTAATCCTGCTACTGAGAGGAAACCAAAGCATATACCCCAAAGAAAGCCAAATACTGAGAGGAAACATGAAGCAGGGGAGAAAGTGCTGAATTTGGAGCCAGAGGACCTGGTTTCAAACTCTGCCTTTGCCACTTACTACCTTTGTGCCCTTGGGTAAGTGTTTTAACCTCTCTCAGCCACAGGTCCTCAACTGTCAAATGAGGGAGCTAGAATACATAACTTCTGAGACTCCTCACAACTCCAAATCTATGATCCTTGAAGTCAGAAAGAACTGACTTCAAGTCCTCCTCTGCTAGATACTGACCATCTTGGATAAGTCCCTTACCCTAGTTCCTCCTCCCCCTACAGTAATTCTCCAAGACTGCAAAGGACTCACTATTCTGCTTCAATGGAAGGAGTTTCCACAGTGGGGATTTCCCACATAGCCAGGGGTGTGCTAGAGACACCTCACATTGCTCAGCGGAGCTGATTGATAAATTTCCAATGGAGCATTACACCTCGGAAATCAGTGAAAGTTCAGAATCAAGGCTTGATTTATTGTTTTGTGGATTGTTGAGCTTAAGAAAGTGTTTATAATGCAGATTAAAAAGTGTGTCCTACCTACATCTCCCCCAGATGGTTGTTAAACATTTATCAACACACCCCTGCACATAGATGAAATCACTGATCCACACCAAAAATAAACAAAAAATCCTATTTTCACTCTGAATGATGTTTTTCTTTAATATGGTTTTAAATCTATTTTTTTGCAATGCAGTGAGTGATTCAGTGCCAATTGTTAAATCTGAGTTAAATTAGGCTTATTTTGTCTCTCTAGA
The DNA here is from genome assembly GCF_028372415.1 of Notamacropus eugenii. Taxonomy (NCBI): domain Eukaryota; kingdom Metazoa; phylum Chordata; class Mammalia; order Diprotodontia; family Macropodidae; genus Notamacropus; species Notamacropus eugenii. The sequence continues at coordinate 474,018,363 of NC_092875.1, forward strand.
GAATAGTTTGAGAAGGCTACAGGACAGAGAAAGAACTGAGTCATTAAAGACGGTCTTGAATGAACACCGAGGAGTCCTCACCTGAGCTGTCTCACAATTGAGATGTCCAGCAAGCCTTTGGTATTAAACAACACCTAATCTGACAGAGGAAAAAATGGCAAGAAGCTGAGCCATTTTTTCCAGAAGGCGGCTGTCCACTGTGTATATCTGATTGCCCAAACTTTCAGAAGGCCCACAAAGCATACCCAGGAGAGTCTGTTAAGCAACTCAAGAAGGAGGGAGGGAGATGTTAGCAGGGCTGAAAATACACTAAAATTCTGATGAAAATACCAGAGCGAAGCCTCATGCAAAACTCTCAGGAACACTCAAAGGACCCAAAATAGAATGGAAAACAGTATAATTGCCTGAAAGCATCAGCGTCTAATTGTTTAATGGAAATCGCATGTCCTGGATCCTGTTGGCAGCTCTGTGTCGTTCTTGATGTCGTCCCACAAACATTCCCTGACAAAGTGCAGTGCTTTCCCTTTCAAACAACCCTTTAAATTATATAACCTCAGATAGGCAGCAAACCCTTTTCTTCCTGTGAGCGCATTTCTTGCAACGTTGACTAACCATCCATGGCCAGAGAAAGGCTGATGATGTTTGAACCTCATGGGGCCGGCTCTGAGTTTTGTATCTCTCTGGTGCATTCATCACATAACAATATCCATTCCAGTTCTCAGCATATGGATCACAGCACCTCGTACTCAACTGTAAGTTCCAGGAAGGCAGACCTATATCTTATCTAAATGTTTCCCTCAGTGCAGAGCTCAGGAAGAGGCAAATCCTTTATACGCGTTTGTTGAATTGAAGTGGTATTGTTATAACACGGTGTAGTGGAAAGTGCTAAATTGGAATCTGAAGATCTGGCCCCCAAGGTTGTTTGCTAGCTAGGTGCCTTGGGCAAGCCGCCTAATCTTTCTGAAACCTGCTTTCCCCACCTGTAAAATTAGAAAACCTGATTCAGTGATCCCTAAGACCACTTTGGGAGTTAAATCTATTATCCTACCTCAGACGCCTTTCCTTGATGTGAAGAAGCTGAAAGCAAAGATAATTTTGTTTCTCCCTATGTTTTCTGACTCGGACTTTCAAGTGCACATCTCAAGGTTATACCTAACAGCTACACGGAAAAGCTAAAACCAGAAAATCTTCTTTCATCCATGATTCACAAAATGAAAATTTGCCCTGATTTGGGGAGAGACTGCCCACAACTTCATTTCTGCACTCTTTTAAAAAGGAGAGAGGGATCCATTATGGAATGAATAATGTATGTGATTGCCAAGCAGGTGTTTATCTTACAACACATCTTTTGAGCACTTGAACAGCTCTAAGCAATTAATATCAGTGAATCAATAAACATTAATTAACTACCTACTACGTGGCAGGTACTGTGTTAAGCCTTGGAAGTACAAAGATAAACTAGGAAGAGTCCCTGCCCTCAAAGGGCTTGTCTTCCTTAATTGGTATTTCTTTTTCACTTTTTCTTGATATCTTTTGTTTTTGTATCCTCTGCATTTCCCAGTGCATCCTTCCTCTTCTCCTCACATCCCAGAGAGCTATTCCTTAACACAAAAAAAGAATGTGGAGCTAGGCAAAGACTTGTTCAGCAAAATAACTAAAGTATCCAGGAAATCTGACATGATTTGCTGTGTTCTGCACCCACAGTCCTTACAAAGGAAGGGAGGGAAGTACTTTCTCATATCTCTTCTTTGGGGTCGACCACGGTCAATATCAGAGAAGGAAATGGCAAACCATCCTTATCAAGAAAACCTCATGGACAGAGTCAGACATGACTGAAAGACTTAACAACAATAGACAATAAAATAGCATATCATGCAGTTCAAACCCTGTGGCTTCTCTTCTTTCCATTTACATTGTTCTAGTGTTGGTGCATATTGTTTTTCTGGTTCTGCTTTCTTCACTTGGATCAGTCCATATGTCTTCATGCATCAGTGACTTCTTCACATTCAGCTTTTCTTATAGAACAGTAATATTCCCTTACATTCTCATACCACAATTTGTTAATTTCCTCAATCAATGGGCATCTATTTTGTTTTCAGTTCTTTGTCCTATAAAAGGGGCTGTTAGAAATACTTTGATGTATATGGAACCTTCCTTTTACCATTGCCAAAGCTTACATTCTAATTGATATTTATTACATTATATTTGAAGGGATATTTAAATTTTAAGACATTTATTTCTTCTTTAAATCAGATTCCTTAAGGAATGCTACTAAATAACACTAGGGTAGCCTGTTTCAAGTTTATTGAATGTCCCTTAAAAGAAATTTATAGTGTAACTGGCAGTTCACTGAATTTAGGATACTTTCTTGTGAAGCCTAGCTCCAACCTTAGGCAATAACTGAGAATCAAGTTCCTCATCTGTAAAATGGGGCTAATAATTCTTGCATTATCTCCTTCATAAAACTATTGTAAGGAAAGTGCTTTGTATACTTTGAAGTGCTATGTAAATGTTGTTAAATAAAAATTAAATTAAAAAGTTATTAAATACAGTTAAATTTATATTCTTAAAAAGATTCCAACCTGGTATAATGGCGCACACCTGTAATCCCTATTTCTGAAGGAGACTGATGCTGGTGGATCACTGGAATTCAAAAGTTCTGAGCTGCAGTGGGTTAAGTTGGTGTCCACACTAAGGCAAGTACCACTATAATAAGCGCTTATGGGGGAGAAGTGGAGAGAGGAAAGTGACCACCAGGCTACCTAAGGATAATTGAGCCAGGCCCAGTTGGAAAAACAACAGGTTAAAGCCCCCAATCCAATCAGCACTGGATTTGACCCATGAGTGTCTGCAGCACTTTCAACCTGACTGGGCTAGGGAGACCAAATTTACACACATACATACACATGCACACACACACACACACACACACACACACACACCTTTATATTTCATTCATTCAGAGTATCTTTCCTCCCCAGGATTCTCTTTCACAAGAAGGTGATGAGAAAGAAAGGTATAGAGCAGGGGATGCTGGGCAATTTGGGAGCCATTGGGCAATGGAATAAGCATTGAATTTAGAAATAGATATTTAAATTTCTACCCTGACTCTGCTATTTACTACCTATACGATGTTGGACAAGTCATTTCACCTTGGTGAGGCTCTATTTCTTCATTGGTGAAATGAAGGGATTGAATTATATGGTATCAGCTCTAAATATTGCGACATTATGAACCGTGCTGCTAGATTGGAAGCTCCATGAGGGAAGGGACCATGTCTATTTATCCCTGTACCTGGTAAACACTTACTAAATGTTTTGTGAATTGAGTTGAACAGATGAGCACTGAATGTCTGAGGGAGGAATGAGAGGGCAGCTCGTTAGAAGGAGAGGAATGAAGCAGTCACAGCCAAAGGCTCCTGTGTTCACACTTTCACCTGGCCAGCCCACTTGTCTGATTTCCTGGAGCTAATTCTACCAAGCTCCTGGATAGCAGGTGGTATTTCTAATGAGAGCCATTGAGAGGCATCCCCAGACATCCTTAGGGACTGCCTTCTTCAGGGGCTTATGGGCCCTTTTTGTGCCTTCAAAATGACCTCTCTATAATGACTGATGAGAGGCCAGGGATAAAATCCAGTTACTTCTCACTCTTGAGTGGATCATGATTCTTCTTGTCCTATGTGAAGTCCTCTACAATCTCCTAACTATTAGGACTCACTAGACAAAGCTAGGTGGCCCAATGGATAGGAGTGCTGGGCCTGGCGTCAGGAAGGCTCATCTTTCTGAGTTCAAATCTGGCCTCAGACATTTACTAGCTGCGTGACCCTAGGCAAGTCACTTAACCCTGTTTACCTCAGTTTCCTCATCTAGAAAATAAGCTGGAAGAGGAAATGGCAAACCACTCCACTGTCTCTACCAAGCAAACCCCAAATAGGGTCATAAAGATCTGGACATGACTGAAAGATGACTGAACAACAACATCTTCCCTTCTACTAGCTTCAGATTCTCAGTGTACAACGAATCTAGAGGAGCTGTGGTTTAGCTATAGCCTAGACTGAGCTTTCTGGCTGCATCCTGGTACCCCTCGTTCTCTTTTGGAATAATTATTTTCCATGTTTGTCTATTTCATGGAATATCTGTATTTCTTCTTATTCAACCCCAGATGTGCAATTGGCTCAAGTTACTCTGTGCTGAATCATTTTCTTTCCTGTCCATGTTTCTAACCTTTCCAGCTCCCTTTGTATCATTTCTCAGTCATCTCAGCTGTTTACAATACCTCTCAATTTAATGTCATCTGCAAATGCTATTAACATACCGATGGTTATGGATGATGCTGAATGAAACAAGACTTGACAGTCATTCTCTTTTCTCAGTTGGATGCACTAAAATTTTGATATTCTTTCATTTAATTTTCTATATGGTCATATTACAGGTTGGAGCTTTTTGGTTTGGTTGGGTTATAGTTTGGTTTGGTTTGGTCCAGACCTGTGATTTCATTGGTAGATGGAATATCCTGCTAGGAAACTCCCACCAATTGTTGCTCAGTCATTTTTTATTTGTATCTGACTCTTCATGACCCCATTTGGGGTTTTCTTGGCAAAGATACTGGTGTTGTTTGCCATTTCCTTCTCCAGCTCCTTTTCCAGAGAAGGAAACTGAGTTAAGTGACTTTCCCAGGGTCTAATAAGTGTCTGAGGCCAGATTTGAACTCAGGAAGTTGATTCTCCCTGACTCCAGGCTCAGTATTCTATCTTCTGTACTGCCTAGCTGCCCCTTTTACCAAAACAAGTCAGCAATATAGAGTCTTAGTAAGTTGCCTGGGACCTTTACACTTGTCCAGGGTCATGCAGCACAATTGGTATCAGAGACAGGACTCAAACCCAGGTCTGTATGCCTCTGAGGCTAGCCTTCTCTCTATTAAAAAATATACATCTCATTTGAGACGTTTGCTATTTAAGCAAATATAATATATTAGAATCAAGTTACAAAAAAGATAAAACAGAAAGTGATTATTCCCTATGCCAAAGAATTTACTAAGTAATTCCCCTGAAAAGGCCTTCTCTTCTACTCAGTTTAAAGTGTGATTCAAATCACAAAAAGATTGACTTCAACTAGCTTTTCAGGAACACATTTCTTGTGGAAGGTGAGATCCCACTGGACACAGTGGTTGTTATTCTTTGTTTAAGGTCCATTAGCTGTTTCAGTGGGGCAGAGGTGGACAGAATAGAGTCTAAAGTCAGACAGACCTGTGTTCAAATCTGTTCTTGGACATTTACTCGTTGAGTGAACCTGGGCAAGTCATTTAACCCTGTTTGGCTCAGTTTCCTCATCGGTCAAATAAGCTGAAGAAGAAAATAACAAACCCTGCAGTATTTTATTTTTTCAATTTATTCATTTATTTTTAGTTTTCAACATTCATTTCCACCAGATTTTGAGTTTCAAATTTTCTCCCCATCTCTCCCCTCACCTCACCCCAACACACTGTGCATTCTGATTACCCCTTCCCTCAATCTGCCCTCCCTTCTATCACACCCCTTCTTCCCCTTATTCTCATCTTCTTTCTTTTCTTATAGGGCAAGATAGATTTCTACACCCCATTACCTGTATTTCTTATTTCCCAGTTACATGCAAAAACAATTCTCAACATTCGTTCCTAAAACTTTGAGTTTCAACTTCTTTCCCTTCCTCCCTCCCCACCCATCCCCACTGAGAAGGCAAGCAATTCAATATAGGCTCTCCATGTGTAGTTTTGCAAAAGACTTCCATAATAGTCATGTTGTATAAGACTAACTATATCTCCCTCCTGTTCTGCCCTTCATTTCTTCTATTCTCTCTTTTGACCTAGTCCCTCCCCAAAAGTGTTTACTTCTAATTACTCCCTCCTCCCATTTTCCCTCCCTTCAATCATCTCCTCCACCCCACTTGTCACTTTCTCCCCTACTTTCCTGTTGTGTAAGATAGATTTTCATACCAAATTGAGTGTACATTTTATTCCCTTTTAAGCCAAATGTGAGGAGGATAAGCTTCACTTTTTCCCTCTCACCTCCCCCTTTTCCCCTCCATTGAAAAAGATTTTTCTTGCCTTTTTCATGAGAGATAATTCCTGAAGTATCTTTACCAAGAAAACCCCAAATGAGGTCACAGGGAGTCAGACACAAATGAAAAATGACTGAACAGCAATAAAAGTTGCTTTGGTAAAATTAGAATAATTTTTAGCAGATCCACCTGGGACTGTTCTAAGAGCAAAACTTAAAATTCTCAGTTTTAATGATACAACATTTAGATGAACCTTTTTATCTTCCCTGCTCTATCTACCCAGCAGCTAACTGGAATAATGGCTACAGCTCTGGGCCTGGAGTTAGGAAGACCTGAGTTCAAATTTAGTCTCAGTTGTTAACAGTTGGACAAGTTGTTGTTGGCAGTCTTATGGTCAGGGCAACTCACTTAACCTCAGGTTGACTTAGAAATTTCTGGTTTCCTCAAAATTGTAAAGTGGGGGATAATAACAGCACCTACCTCCCAGGGTTGTAGTGAGGATCTTATAAGACAATATTTGTAAATCGCTTGGCACATAGTAGGTCCTTAATAAATGCTTGTTTCCTTCTTTTCTGTTTCTCATTAATAGGACCTGAGTTTTCAACTCTTTCCTCTCCTCTCTATCCACTGAAAAAGCTGGCAAGTCCAGCTGCTTCATCCTTCATAGAAATTCTAAATGTGTCTTTCCTTATCCCATTCCTTTAAGTCCTCATCACTTTATGTTTGGGTTAAACTACCTTACTCCTTATTAACCTCCCTATTTTTAGCCTCTCTCTTCAACAATTGGTTGGAATTACCCAAAACCCCAAAGAGACCCTTCATGCCCTTCATAGTGATGAGTTTGTTTTCCTCTCACCCTCTGGACTGGCTCATCACTGCTTTCTACATCAAGTGACTCATTCTCATTTCAGAGCTTTCCATCCCTCTCGCATCATTTGTAGCTTTTCTCTTTAGTTTCTCCATCAACTCCTATCACTCTGTTCAATGCTTCCCTTCCTCCTTCCTTCTCACTACTATCTTCATCCACTCCTTCCTCCAAAGCCATCCCATGTGTTAGAATAGCCTCTTACTTTAAACCAACCATCATCCTCAAGAGGCATCATGGTATGGTGCAAAGCCCTGGACCTGAAGTCATAAGACTTGTCAAATCCTGCTACTTTTTACCAGTATGATCCTAAATACTGAGTCATTTAACCTCTCCAGATCCCAGTGTCCCTCTCTGTAAAATAAATGAGTTAGATAACAAGATGCCTAATGTTCATTCCATCCCTAAACCCTCTAATCTCTCAGTAACCAGTTATAGAGTACCTACTATACATTGAACCCTGTGCTAAAATCTGAAGGCACTGGTATAAGACACGGCCCGTGGTCTTAAGGGTAAGAGATGATATTGGATAGACAGGAGATACTCATTTTTAAAGATAAATACGGTAAAAAAAAATTGGGAAGCCAGCCATCCTGAAATACATTTATCCAAGCCTTACAATCTTACTCAGCAGTTCCTTTCATCTTTTGAAAATTGCTATTGACTTATTTTGCTTTTTTACATCATCTTAATTTCCAAAGCTCCTTCTTCTCCCCCCTCACTAGGGAGTCACCCTTTATAACAAAAAGGAAGAAAGAAAAGGAAAAAAAAGGAGTTCAGCAAAACTAACCAAGTTTTATACTACCTGCAAAGCTCCCCATCCACAAAGAAAGGAGAAAGGTAAACTTCCACCTCCCTTCCAGGCTAAGTCTGATCACTATAACTGCACAATATTGAGAAGAGAGGCTGTTCTTTGGGGCCAAGTTTGATCATCACTTTTACACAGCATTCGAGTTTAACTTGGCGCTCTTTCCATGTGCATTGTTATAGTCATAAGTAGTGTTGTGTGGGTTCTTCTTACTTTATTCTGCATCCAGCCATCAGTAGGCATTTATTAAGCACCTATTGTGTGCCAGCCACTGTGTTGGCTCTAGCGATACAAGTACAAAGATGGACAAGAAGGGAGGAAACAAATATTTATTAAATGTTATTATGTACCAATCACTGTGCTAAGCACTTTACAATATTATCTCATTGGATCTTCACAACCACCCCAGGAGGTAGGTGCTATTATTATCTCCATTTTACAGCTGAGGAAACTGAGTCAGACAGAGCTTAAGTGACTTACTTGCCCAGGGTCATATAGCTAGGAAGTATCTGAGGTCAGATTTGAACTCAAGTCTTCCAAACTCCAGGACCAGCGCTCTTACATTCTAACAGGAGGAACAAGTACATGTGCAACCATATATAGTGTAAACACAAAGAGAATTAAATAAGCACAGTGTAATTTGGAAGATAGTGGGCTGGGTCAAGCATGGCTTCATGTGGAAGCTTGTACTTAAGCTGGTGCCTAACAGAAGACTGGGATCATCTGAGGGGACGGTGAAGGACTGAACTCCAGGTAGAGGGGAGGGTCAAGGCAAGGGCACACAGACAAGACATGTAGTGTCATGAAGAAAAGAAACCAAAAGGAGGACAGTTCAGAGAAATTACTGAGTATGAGATGGGAAGTGATGTCCAATGAGGCTAGAAAATAGGTTGGAATCTGTGAAGGAATCTAAAAGCTAAATAGAGGAAATTATTTTATTCTAGAGGTAATAGGGAGAAGCTGAAGTTGACTGAGTAGAGGAATAACTCAACTGTGTCTGTGCTTAAGGGAAACCACTTTGGCAGCAGTCAGGAGGATGGACTGGAAGGGGTGGACATTTGAAGCAGGCAATTAAGGAGGAGGCTATTGCAATAATCTAGGCTAGAAGTGATGAGACTTCAACTAAGTGGCTAGTTATTAGAGGAGAGCAGGATGTGAGAGATTTTGTGGAGGTGGAAACAGTAAGATTTGTCAACTGATTGCATATGGGGGACAAGGGATCATGAGAAAGAACCAGCTCTTGGGGAGGGGAGGTCATCAAACATCCAAGTAGAAGAGATGACCTTGGGAAGGAGCAGGGCTTCCTCTTTGTCAGAAACCAGGGGGAAAGAGGAGAATGAGAGATGATGTCAAAGGGCTTTGAGATAAAGAGAATGGAAGACGAGGGAGCTCCCCTCAAATTGCCCCAAATTTCTCAACAAAATAAGAGACAAGGCCCTCATTTGAGAGGAGATGGAAGGGAAGGTATGGGTGACTTGAAGAGGGAAGAGATGGTTTGAAATAGCTTCTGTGAAGACTGAAATAGAGAATCAGTTAGGAATACAGTGAGGGCTCAACTGAAGTCAAATTACATGAACATATAATATACCTAATTAGCATGGTTGTGTGGTTTTTCCCAGCTCCAATCAGTAGCCCGTGAATAAGAGAAGAGGAGGCAGAAGGTGAAATAATCCAGGATTGACATTTGATAAGAGATGAGCAGTGATAGAACAAGGGGTGGTGAATGAAGGGTCCTCCTCCTGCAGTAATTCGTATGTCTTCTCATCCTATTTCATGTTTGTAATTTCTTAAAATATAGTAATTGTTCATTTTTTCATGTATGGCCATTTATCTAGCCCAAGGGTGGAGAACCTGCAGCCTCGAAGCCACAAATGGCCCTCTAGGTCCTCAGGTGTGGCCCTTTGACTGAATCCAAACTTCATGGTTTAGTCAAAGGGCCACACTTGGTGACCAAGAGAGCCACATGCGGCCTCAAGTCTGCAGATTTCCCATCCCTGATAGCCATTCCCCCAATAGACAGCATTTAATTTGCTTCTAATTCTTTGCTACTACAAATGTTTTGCTGTATATGAGACCTTTATATCTTTGACTTCTTTGGGGAATATAGACATTTTCGTTGCTTTCTTACTGCCTTTAAGAATGGTTGGAGCCATTCACAACTCTACCAATAAAGTCTGTCTTTCCACAATTCCTCCAACACCAACTATTCTCAGCTTTTATTTTCTGTCAGCTTGCTGAGTGTGGGTTAAAAACTCAGAGGTTCTCCTCCACCCTCATTTATTTATTTGTTCATTCATTCAATGACTTATTTTTAACATTCATATAAAATTTCGGGGGGTTTAGAGTTGTTATAATTTTCATATCTCTTATTATCACCGATTTGGCATGGCTGCTAATAGTTTGTAATTTTTTTGAGAACTGTTCATATTCTTTGACCATTTATCCTTTTGGGGAGAGGCTCTGGGTTCCTGTGACCTAGGGCTGATCATGACACAGAACTTGAATACTCTATCACAAACTGTGGGTATTATTGCTATGATGGGTAAATGAGCAAACGGAGGCTCATAGAGCTGAAGAATGACTTTGCCTCTAGTCCTCTAGCTAAGTGTCAGACATGGGATTTGATCTCCGGTGTCTCCTGGCTCCAAATGCATCATTCAGAATGACTGTTTCATGGAACAAAAACCAAAACAACTCTTCTTTCCCTGTTGTGCCATTTCATTTCCTGATGGTAATTATAAAAGACCTGTACAACATTCAGCCTTCTACTAGAAGCTGCCTGTCCATCCTCAGTACACAACATAGTCTCCAGAGGTTCAGCAAATGGTTAGAGGTTGAGGGCACAGAGTTTCTGAAAGCTCAGAATAGCTGATTACACTACCACATTAAAGGTAAATCTCTCCTCCCTTCTCTCCCCACCATTTACAAAACCACTTGTCATAGGGGGAGTTTAGCTAGATGCTGCAGTGGACAGAATGCTAGGCCTGGAGTCAGAAGATCTGAATTCAAATCTACCTGCTTAGCAGTTATGTGAGCCTGGGGAAGTCACTTAAATTCGATTTTTCCCAGTTTCCTCATCTGTAAAATGAGCTACAGAAGGAAATGGTAAACCACTCCAGTATTTTTGCCAAGAACACCCCAGTTGGGATCACAAAGAGTCTGAAATGACTAAATGACAACAAAAGAAAAAATACAGAGAGTAGTACAAATCACCTCTGCAATTTTTGCATGTTTCTAGCATTGCTTCACTTTGCCTAAGCATCCCAAACCAACTGGCACAACATTAAAGTCAACCCTATCCAAGAGAATGGCATAGGCCTGGTCCCTGGCACCAAGGTTCTTTCATTTGCACTCTCAATTCTTAGCACTGTGCCTGGCACATCTTGCTGTTCAGTCATGTCTAACTCTTCGTGACACCATGTGGGATTTTCTTGGCAAAGACATTAGAGTGGTTTGCCATTTTTATCTCTAGCTTATTTTACAGATGAGGAAACTGAGGCAAACAGGGTTCAGTGACTTGCCCAGGGTCACACAGCTGGTATGTGAGGCCTAATTTGAACTCGTCTCCCTAACTCCAGACCTGGTGCTCTATCCACAGTTACTTAGCTGGCATACAGTAAGCGCTTAATAAACATTTGTTGACTTTCTCGATCTACATTTCTTCACTTGGCCTTATTGATGTAATGCTAGAATGACATAGGCCTCTATTAATGTGCAGCTGAGACATTCAGCCCATGCGGCTTCAATATTCTGATTACCTCTTCATAATGTTCAGCCTCTTCCTCAGCTGTATGTCTTTGTGAACTACAAGTGCTTAGCAGTTGCTGGCTTTCTAGACCTTCTGCTCCACACTAGGGTACTTTCAAGCAGAACCTGATGTTGCAGTTTATGCTCATGGACATCGAACTTTGTCCTACTCCTCGGTCCCTCTGTCCCCCAACCTGGTTTTCATGTTCTTTAAGGAGAAAAGAAAATGTCTTTCCAGGCAATTTGGGATTAAGACATTGTCTGTCCTGGCCGACTCTGAAATGACTGTGAGGCAGTTTATGGGCCCACGAGCATCATCGGCTCCACTATAAAACTTTTGCTGTTGTAAGACATTCAGAGGAAAGAATTTGAGGCAGAGAGTTAGAAAGCCCAGCTTCTAGCACTGCCTCTGTCATGAAAGAGTGGTGTGACTCTGAGCCTCTGTTACTTTGTGGGGGGGTGGGGGGGGGGCTCGGTCATTTTTCAATTATGCCTGACTCAGAGACAATTTGGGGCTTTTCTTGGCAAAGACACTGGAGGGCTTTGCCATTTTCTTCTCCAAGTCATTTTTACAGATGAAGAAACTGAGGCAAACAGGGTTAAGTGACTTGCATGTTCGAGGTCAGATCTAAACTCAGGTCTTCCTGACTCCAGATCTGTTCTCTGTTCACCGCACCACCTCACTTCTCCATGGTTTGCAAAATATGGTGCAAAGAATGCCTCATTTGACTGTCACCATAATCCTGGGAGGCAGGCATTATTCCCTTTTTACAGAAATGAGCTCTGGGGCACTTACGGTTTTCCTTAAATTCATAAGATCCTAGGCTTTAAAACTAGAATGAACTATCTAGCCCAGGGGTGGGGAACCTACGGCCTCGAGGCCACCTGTGGCCTCCTAGGTCCTCAAGTGCAATCTTTGACTGAATGGGCTATACTTGAGGACCTAGAGGGCAACAGGTGGCCTCAAGGAAACAGGTTCCCCACCCCTGGGCTACCCATTGCAAACAAGTAAACTTGCCAAGGTTACACAGACAGGACAAAGGACAATTTAATGGAACCTAATGGTGAGTTTTATTTTAAAAATTTTTTTTTAAGTTACAATCAAGAGTTTAACTTTTATTAAGAATGATCTTCAAACTAGAAAGAGTAGGAAAAAATAGTTAAGAGGAAATGAAAACCTGAGATAGATGGGGAGATTCAAAGATAGCACCTATCTGCCTTATATGAGTCCAAGCCTCCAGGCCCAAACAAAAGATTTCCCAGGGCACTGAAGGAAGTTACAGATGGGATCAGAGATAGAGATTAGAAGAGAAACCAGAAAATGGTAGGGCAGGAGGAGGGCACAAATATTGTCCTGATTTTCAAATAGGATTTATAAAAAAAGGCAAATTCCAGACACTATGAAGATAGATGAGTTTGCTAGAAATAACCAGCAAAATTCCAAACTCAGTGATTAAACAGGAGGCTTGCCTTCACCTGGGAAAGCGCCATCACTAGGAGGTGGCACAGGTTCACTCAGTATAAGGTCAATAGTTCAACAGGATAGAAAAAAGAAAGAGAGGAAAATACATACATTAATATAATACATTATATACATTAATATATATTAATACATTATACACATTAATATAATCTTAAACTGCAGTAATTGGAAAAAGCATACAGAAGGAAAAAGGTATTCTTCACTAGTCCATTGACAAATAGGTACAGCGACAGGAGAGGGTTCCAGGGTGACAAGAAACCATTCCATTCAGCAAATGCTTCTTAGGTGACCTCTGTGTGCCAGGCACTGTGCGGGGACTGGGTGGGCACAGATAAAAGCAAAACAGTCCCTGTCAATGAAGGAGCATGATGTCTACTGTGATGATGTCACATGAGGAATGACTAAAGGACTGAAGATATTTAATTTGGAGAAAAGAAAACCCAGAGGGAATTTGGTGATTGTCCTCAGACATCTGGAGGATCATGGGGGATCATGGTTAAAAAGCCAGAAGCCACAGGGAAACAAATTTCAGTTTGATCTAAGAAAAAGCAGTTAGAGCCCTTAACGATGGCCCATAGCAATAATAGCTAGGATGTGTGTAGCACTTTAAGGTTGGCAAAGTACTTTTCAAATGTCTCTTTGACCATCACAATAACCCTATGGGTTGGGGGCTATTGTTATTCCCATTTTACAAGTGAGGAAACTGAGGCAGACAACAGTTAAGTGACTTGCCTAGGGTCACCCAGCTAAGAAGTATCTGAGGCAGGATTTGAATTTAGATTAATCCTGACTCCACATCCAGTAGTCTATCCACTGTACCACCTAGCAACCTCTAGAAATACTTTGTGAGAGACAGAGTTCACTATTACTTTGAGGGTAAATAAAGGCTGATGAACATCTACCAGTTGTGTTAGAAAGGAGACACCTGAATGGGGACCCGTAACCTGGGTCCTTAGATTATGACAACTTTGGGGTAGGAAATTGTACAAGATCACAGCACTTGGAACTGTAATACTTGACTGCATCTTGGGGTGTCTTGTGTTTTATCTCTTTAGTACTTTTTCTTCTCTATTAAAGTATCACCTAGTCTTTCTTCCCTTCATGGAAAATATTAAGACAGCACGAATAATTATGAACATAAGCTGCAGGCTCCAATGCAGGCCTATAGATAGGTTTCTAGAACATATTTTTAAAAGAAAATTGAAATTACATTTTTTCCCGATCATGTTTTCCAGCTTCTTTCCACAACAAAAGGCACTCATGCTTTCTCCTGTTTTACTAACCTAACAAGGTTTTTTATGGAGGCCAAATTTGATTTATGTCATGGAACATTTTTCCAGTGTTCTTGCCTGACGACCCAGTCTTAGGTTGGTTGAATTTTAATCTGCTACAAATGGGAAGTTACATGATCCTTGTTCTCCCAGTTGAAAAATATTTTTTTGCATTACAAAGTTTGACTTTTTTTATAAGTCAGAATCTTTTCTGGTGATGCATAGTTGGCCGCCTCGCTTAATCACAGATGTCCAAAGCATCCCATCAGGTTATGACTGACACACCGCAGAACAGCCCATAACTTTCTTTTCTCCCTCAAACCCCAGTCAGTTAAACAAAAAAGCTTAAGTGAGCATATCAGAGGAAAGATGGATGGATATGAATGCAGAAACAAAGAAACAAGGTCAAAGGCAATGACTTAAGTATTGAAATTTAGGTTAACTGGTGGTATTGATGCATAATCAGAAACTGCAGCCACCAGGAGCTGTGTCACGTTAAAGGCATTTTGTGAGCCCAAATCATCTCCACACTGGAGCTCCCAAGTTCCCATTCATATATTTATTTTTACTGGTCAGTCAGAGAACACACCGAGTTCAAACAAAGGCATTTAATGAAATAGTATAGCAATACATTACAACAGCACCCCCACCACCCCCATAAACCCAGAATTCACTCTTCAGAAATATATATATTTTCACTCGGAAAAAATGAACGTACCTAGAAATCACATGTGGAATACAGATGTGAGGTCAGGGTTATCACCTGACTCTTTGTTAGACCTGACCCCAAAAGGATGCTGTAATAGTCTTTCCACAATTCCCTGCTACTTGTAACTCCCTATTCCACCTGTTTTGTTTTCCAACTATTTGTAGTACCAACTAATACCTAGTGTGACCATATTTTAGGGGACGCAGGAGTTCATAATTCTCTCTCCTGCAGAGGACCACAACACTCTGAGTCAGGTCTTCTACCCACCACCATCATTGACGAGGGAGCTAGTGCAGGGGAATGCTCCAGCTCTTTTAATCAATTCTTCTGGCCTTTAGGACTCTGATGCAGTCTTTACCCATCTCATAATCTTCTGGGAAACCTGTTATTCTGTCTACTTTCCACCAGGAGAGGGGGCCATGGGAAAATGGTTAGTAAGCCTCCATGAGAGAGGAGGATTATAGCTCTTGCAGCCAATGGCCATAAATCACTTTCCCTCAGCCAGGCTATACCAGATGGTAACATTTCCATACCAAGATCACGGCTAGTTTTTTGGTACTGCTTTCTCATCTATAGCATTCTTTGATTCCCTGCTGACTTTGGTTTATGATCAGAAGTCTTTTAATTAGTGGGTCTTATTTGATTGTTTTTAACGTATAAAAATCTGTCTCCCCTATATTCAGGGTACAGTGACAAAACTGAGGAAGGTTACTGGTCCCAATTTGTTGGGCAAATGCCATACGAGGCTATACTAGGCTCAGAGTTTAAGTGATAGCTACAAACATTTTTCCTACCACCAAACTTCCAGTTGTGACATAGCTGATGAGCAAATCATTCTCTTGCAGGACATGGCATCTGAGGCTGGATCACGCCTGATCCTGAGGGCTGGCTCCTTTCTGAGCTCAACCACTGAACCCCAAATGGTAGACCTCTGAGTTCCTGAGATCTCACAAGACCTTATACTAAAGGGAAGAAAGCACAGACAGGAGGCAGCCCCATCCCAAACACAGACTTGCCTAGGAGATCAGGTGTCTGAGGGAAGACAACCCTCTGTGGTCATTAAGTAACCGATCATTACAGGAAACAGAGAGAAATGGCCTTTTGTAGGCACATTCAGTTCCAGCTCATCAAGTCAAATCAATAAGCATTTATTAAGCACTTAATATGTTTAATTGTTGTTCAGTTACATCCAGTTCTTTGTGACCCCGTGGACCACAGCATACCAATGCTGTCGATGGGGTTTTCAAGGCAAAGGTACTGAAGGGGTTGGCCATTTTCTTCTCCAGTAGATTAAGGCAAACAGAAGCTAAGTGACTTGTTGTGTCCAACTCTTCATGAGAATGAGATACTGTACTAGTTTACCATTTCCTTTTCAACTTCATTTTACAGATGAGGAAACTGAGACAAGTAGACCTAAGTAACTTGCCCAGGGTCATACAGCTAACAAGTGTCTGAGGCTGGATTTGAACTCAGGTCCTCCTTACTCCAGGCCCAGCTCTATTCACTGAACCATCTACCTGCCCAATATGCTTAATTAGTGGCCGGTTAAAAGACTGTCACATTTCTAGAAGCAGGTTCACTGAACATCCACATGAGTCACCAGACATCCTCCTGGGCCAGTATCCCCTTCCTTTACACTTGGAAAGGTGATCAGCCGAGGTCTACTTGGCTCCAGAAAACAGGTGAGATTAGGTGTGAGCTATGGAAGTATGGCTTCACAAACAGTTATGCAAAGAGGCCTGAGTTTCCTCAGGAAGCAGTGGGCTCCCCCTCACCAGAGCCCTTCCAGTATGGTATAGAAGGAGATTATTTTCCAGGTACAGGTTGGACTAGGCAGCCCTAAGGCCTCATTTCCTCCTGACATTCTACGATTCCTCTGTCATCCCCCTTCTCTTGCTTCTTCCATCTCCCTAAAGTCAGTGTTATGCCATTTTTGTCCTCCATGGTTCCTCTGTATATACATTGCCATCATAATAATAGTTAACATTTACATAGCACACGTTATGTATCAGGCACATATGTACACATATGTACCACACATACGTACCACAATGTGGTAAGTGTTTAACAATTATTATCTGTTTGATCCTCACTAACAACTTGAAAGGTAGGTGGTATCATCAGCCCCATTTTATGGTAGAGGAAATTGAGGCAAACAAGGTTTTAAGGGATTTTTCCAGGATCACATAAGTGACTAAGACTGGATTTGAACTCAGGTCCTCCTGACTCTAAACTTGGTGCTCTATCCACTGTGTCACTAGCTGGCTATGACATGCCTACATGCCATGGATCATCCAATCCCAGGTCTATTTTCTCATCATTCTCTTCCATTTGGGGAGTGCCTGAGCTGCTATATACAATACTCTTCATTTAAGCTTTTCCTACCAACAACTATTTTCAACAAATGGGGAGGCTTGGTGGGAATCCTGCTGTCCCACTTGTCACACAACTCTCTCCCACCAGCACCTGCTGATACATCCAGTTCCTCCAGTAGTCCCTCCCTAAGTTTCATGAACGCTTAAGCCTAGGGTGGAAAGAAATCAGAGAAGCACAGAGTGACTTGGCCTGACAGAGCCTGAGCTCCTCTCCACCTGGTCATCTGCTTCGAATGTGACTCCAAACATCTGTCTTTGCTCGAAAGAATGCCCGCCCTTGGTGAGCCAACCTCTTCCCTTCTGTGTTCCCTTATAAAGCGGCAGAAGCCGTTCTCATATTATTTTTAACTTTGATTTGCGCTTATCTTCTTAACTGAAACTCAAATCTCGCCTGCTGGGAAATGAGGCTTGGGGGGCAGGGGAGGGGGTAACGAGATGAGTAAAGTGTTGTCAGCCCAAGCCTGATACTTCATTCGCCCATGCTGGTATCAGTTCTCTCCAAAATAACCATCTCTCAGGGATGAACACTGCAACTCAAAGGAACTCCTCTATTCTGAGGCCTGCTGTGTGACCCTGGGCAAGTTACTTTACCTCAGTTTTGTCATACGGAAAATGAGGAGAATTGTACCTACCTCAAAAGATTGTGGGCAGCTAGCTGATGCACTGGATAGAGCACTGGGTTTGGAATGAGGAAAAGTCACGTTCATGAGTTCAAATCCAGCCTCAGACACTCATTAGCTACATGACCTTGGGCAAGATACTTCACTCTGTTTCCTCATCTGTCAAATAAGCTGGAGAAGGAAATGGCAAATCATTCCAGTATCTTTGCCAAGAAAACCCCAAATGGGGTCATGGAGTCAGGCATGACTGACCAACAACAAAGGACTGTAATCTGGATCAAATGGGATAACAGCACTTTGTAAACCTGAAAGGATTTTTAGTGTGGTTTATTGAACAAATAAACCATATTCAAAGCTGCCGTATTCTGTCCTAATCAGACCACATCTGGAGGATGGCATTGTGTTGGGCACCACACTTTCAGGAGGAAATTGACAAGCTGGAGTAGATCCAGAAGGCAACCAGGATGATGAAAACCATGTCAGGCTTCAGCCTGGCTGAAGAAACAGATACTTAGCTTACAGCAGAGAAGACAAGAGCAGGGCCATCATAACTAAAAAGCTGTCACGTGGACAAGGGATTAGATTCTGGGAGAAGGAAAGGGAGAGGTGGAGAAGACAGAATTAGAATCAGTGGGTGGAAGTTGCAAAGAGGCAGATTTAGGCTCAAGGTAAAGTAACATTTCCTGGAAACCAGGAAGTTATCTATAGGGCTGCCTGGAGAGGTTGTAGGGTTCCTCTCACAAGAGACCTTAAACTAAAGGCTGGATGACAACTTGTCAAGGATGCCGTAGGGAAAGGTTGAGAGGCAACTCAGTGGTGCAATAGATAGAGCACTGGACCAAGTCAGAAAAACTTGCCTGAGTTCAAACTGGATCTCAGATACTTCTAGTTGGGTGACCCTGGGCAGGTCACTTTAACTCTATCTCAGTTTTCACAATTGTAAAATGGAGACAAAGACAGCACCAACCTCTCAGAGTTGTTGGGAGGATAAAATGAGATAGAACTTGTAAAGTGCTGGGCACAGTGACCAGCATGTGGTAGTTGCTTCATAAATTCTTGTTTCCTTTCTTTTCAGGGACAGATTGGAGCAGATGACCCTCGAGGGCCCTTTCTACTCTGCTTTTGTGTGAAATTCATCTGACCCTAAATTTTGAACTAGTTCCTAGATTTCAAGTAAATATGTCACATCTCAAACTATACAATGTCATGTGTGCTGCTGAAAAAGAGGGGACCCCCCCAAAGAAGGAGAAAACATCCTTCCACTGAATAATGTGTTATTACTAGCCAAAGAAATCATATTACCCCAACGAGAACATCTGCTTCAAGGAATAATACTAAATTATTACTAGAACTATTCAAGCAACTTGAGTTTTTATTGAGAAAACAGTTATTTTGACATGTCTTCTACTCATTTTTCAGAAATTCCTTACATATTATTAGTCATTCTGCTAAGTATTTATACAGCATTTCTCAGAACACTTCAGACATTGCTAGCAATCTGAAATTGTGGGTGGTATTTTAGACTTGAAGTTTTGTTTTTGTTTCCTAATGAAACCAACATTTCATTAGGTTTACACCATGTATACTATAGTATGGATGCTCAAAACATCCGTTGTTGAATTCTAGGAAGATGAAAACATAAAACAATTCACAAAAATATGTATAACTCTTATTTTGAGTCAGTCTTCTAGGAAACTCAAGTTATATTATAAATACTTCCCATTTTGACATGATTATAAATTAAGAAAATGAAAAATAGCTTTCTATTTTACAAATTAAGAAAGTGAAACTGGATCCAGTTCAGCTCCTTACTCCTTCTTCGAGGTTTTGGTACCTCTAGGCTTCTCCAAGAGGTAAAGACACCAGGTTTATGCAGCAAAGTATGGATAACAAAGGTATTTTCTCTAACTCATGAAAGCCAGAACACTGAAGTAGTCTTGGCAAGTCATTCCTCTCTTTTCTTTTAAATGCATAAGCCTCAAGCATTTTTCTGACATGCAGGGGTAAAACTGATGCAAATATCAAAATAATCCACTGATTTTCATGTGGCTATTTACAGCTAAGCTGTTCAATAAGTGAAGTGTTCAGTTGTATCTGACTCTTTGTGACCCCATCAAAGATACTGGAGTGGTTTGCCATTTCCTTCTCCAAAGTTACATACTAAACCATAAAGGTTTTTAATTATAAACTCAGAAGGCTTGCTATAGGAAGTAGCACTGTGATTTCGTTGGTATAGGGAACTCCCAGATAAGGAAATGCCTTCTGCTAAGGCAAGTAACCACCCTTGCTGCAACTTGGAGTCTTAGAGACATGCCTGGAGTAGTGAGAGGAGGTGCAGTTTGTCCAGGGTTACTCAGTCAATGTAGAGTCAGAAGCAGGAACTGAACCCTGGTCTTCAAGGCCAGTTTGTTATCTACTCTGCCATAGTCCTTCTCACAAAGACAAAAAAGAAGCTTAAAATATATAATACTTGACTTGATATGAAGGTCATAATACATATATACACATATGTACATATAATACACACATGTATATATGCATACATATGTAAATATATATTCTCAGAATCATAGAATTTGAGAGTTGGAAGGGACCTCAACAACCATCCAGTCCAACCCATACAATAAAGGAATTTTCATTATAACATACCTGCTGGGTGGTCCAGTGTTTGCCTGAAGACTTTCAAGGGAAGTCAACCTTCTACCTCTCAGGACATCCCATTCTACTTCAGGATAGTTCTAATTGTTAGGTTTCCCTGAGATCAAGCTCAAATTTGCCTCCTTATAACTGCCACCGATAGTTCTTGGTTCTGTCCCACTCATATTTGACTGAACTGGTTATATACTTTGAATAACCTAAATTTTCATTCCAACCACATTTTCAGTAGTAAGGCAAACATTTTGACCTGTAACTATCCA
Organism: Notamacropus eugenii; assembly: GCF_028372415.1. Classification (NCBI taxonomy): domain Eukaryota; kingdom Metazoa; phylum Chordata; class Mammalia; order Diprotodontia; family Macropodidae; genus Notamacropus; species Notamacropus eugenii. Next base: position 474,039,194 of record NC_092875.1, read on the forward strand.
TCTTATTTTACACATTGCAATGAATTGTGAATATAACTGAGCATAGTTCCTACATGAACAAAATAACTGCATTTTACATCTGAATTGTTGAAATTTATTTTTATAGTTTGATTTCGAATTAATATGGGTTGAGATATCCAAAGACAGATATGCCTACATACTTCAAGACATCTACCATATGTGAAACCCAATGTTTGGCAATGTTGCCCTGAAGCCAACTTAACCTGTCTTCCTGAGTTGTCATATTATTCACCAAGATTACAGTTTATCAGGTATGGTTATCAGTATGCCCAGAGGCTGCCTTGACCACAAGGTGGGAATGTCACCCTGAAGCCAACTTAACCTATCTTCTTACATTGCCCTATGTTCCAGAGCTGGACTCTCAGCGTGTCCTTGAGGGCAAGGGTTGAATCAACTACACTAGCCAGTCTGCTGGAGACAGATAAACTGTACCCTGGAATCCTTGTAGATAAGCAGACCACCACATCTTGATAGTCTAGTTCCCAAGGGAAAAGAATGCTGCTTTTGCCATCCTACTTCCTTCTATTCCCCCTCCCTTTCTCTACTTTTCCCTTCCCTTACAGCTCTCTTCCTCCTCCCATGCCACTCCCATTTGGGAAGAGATTGCCCTATACTCCTCCCATGAGACTTCCCTCTTTTTGTAAATCATAAATATTCAAACTTCTGCCTGGAGTGCAAACTACTTCATATGTTGTAGAAGGCATATATGCATGCTCATTTCTCTTGTGATAAATCAAGTTACTGCCCATGTCTTATGGAATTGTGATTTTTGGTTAACAGCATTTTTTAAAAATTATTTTCATTTGGAATTTAAACATCCTCCCCCCCAAAAAATGGGCATTTCCAAATACAGAACTGAAAAAAAGTAAAAAGGATTGGACATGAAACTACAGATCACTATTATGTGTAGTATGTTTTTCTGTTCAGGTTCATCCTGTAGCTTTCAAAGCTGTCTTGCTTGCCTGTGCTTCTTTCCAGCCTTCTTTCTTTTCTCTTTTCTGTACATATTTCTTTAAACTTGAAAACCAATGTTAATTTGCAATGGTGGGGGAGGAGAGTAGGGAGCGAGAGAGAAGGGGTAGGGGCAATAATAGTCATAGTCATTACCAAAAATCTCTCTTTCCCAAATCCTGGGACAACAAACTAGTCCACGAGGAGGTTTCTTGGAGAGCAAAGAATCAGTAAAAGGAGCTCTGGTAGAGCCTAGACAGTGATTTGGCTCCAGTTTAATGACCAGGTTACCTTTGTCTACCTGATACCCCTTTCTGCTGTAGATGGCATTGGATTAACAATGACCAATTCTAACTCTTCAGGTCCTTTCACATATGGCTTTTTTTCATGGTGGGCTTATTACAGTTAATTAGATCTTTTCTAATTTTATGTTTATTTCATAGAATCATTGGATGTATCATTGGAAAGGATCTAAAGTTGTAAAATGCCAGTCTCTTGGTTTTAGAGATAAAACTGAAGGCCAAAAAGAGTGTTGCGTAGGTCCAAGTTCACACAGGTAGTAAGCCTAGATTTAAACCTAGATCTTCCCCCACAAAACCAGCAATTGTTCCATCTTTTAGCTTGGTAAAAACAAACAAACAAAAATAATCTTGATGGAATTTCTGGAGATAGCCTGGTCTCTAGAAGCATATTTGAGAGACACTACAATTTTATCAGTAATTCATTTACAAACCACTGTCTGGGAAGCAAGGGGCTTCAACTCCTGGCTATAGTAATTCTTAGTTTCAGTTTCTAACAATGACACTTTCTGTCCATGTCACCAAATTCCTGTTTGGTGCCAGCAGGCCTCCTTCTCTGCAGTCTGCACTAAATATAATAATGAACCATCCAATCATGAAGACAATTTGAATAATCTTGGATAATCTCATGTCTTCCTGACTATGACACCAAGCAAATCACTGGCTGGAAGATGCAACTCACTTCTCTGCATTTTTTTAAAAAGATACTTCACTCTCAAATTGTATTATAAAGCAACAATTATCAAAACCACTTGGCACTGGCAAAGAAACAGAGGGGTAGACCAGTGGAATAGATTAGGTACTCAAGACACAGTAGTAAATGCATATAGCAATCTACTGTTTGATAAACCCAAGGACCCCAATTCATCTCTCTCTCTCTCTCTCACACACACACACACACACACACACACACACAAACACACACACACACACACACACAAAACTTCACAATCCAAGATTTTCCAATTTCAAAAAACTTTTTTTTTAATTTTTCCAGGTCTTCATATCTTTACATACAGTTAATGATGGAAAGGTCTAAATTCAAAACTAATATAGATAAATTAAACCACATGTCCCCGTTTGTCCCCTTCTTCCACCCACCACTTCCTCAGGACTGAACTTCATTTGGCAGTTCGTTAGATGAGTGCCTGTCACTGTCTGATAATCATATCTACTGCCCCAGTCTGGACCCACAGAGTGAGTCTGGAAGACAGCTCCATGATCAAGTGAGAGGCGTCCCAGCTGAACTCAAACTGAAGCTCCTTGGTTCTGCCAAGCTACGTTTTCCCATCTCCTGTTATCCTAACAAAAGCTTTATACTCTGGGATCCTGGATACGGATTCTTCTTTCAAGCAGCAGCCTCTAGACAAGTCTCCTAATGCTGATATAAGTGACGCACTTCTACAGACTGTCCTTGACATCACACGGGTTCTGTCGCCTCCTTTTCAAGAGTTAGAATCATGCATACAAACTGAACTGATGTTGATGGTATTTGCCTAGGGCAAAGTCCTTAATGTTGTGGTCCAATTGCATTCAGTAGATTTTGCATAATGGCTATTTTCTTCAGTATCTTGAGAAGCCTCGTCAGTAACATACACTCAGCAGAAATACAATTACAAACTGAAAGGCCATAAACTTGGCGTTAGATTTAACCAATTTTCAATCCCCAAGTGCCCAAATTGCATTTACACATTTACACTGAAATTTGATTTGCTGATGTGAAACTTTTTGCAGGAATAGGGAGCAGCTTTACAAGATCATGATTTCTACAGCCCTATCATTAATCTGAAATATCACATGCAGGAACTGGATCTTGGTTTTCTGGGTATTATCTGTCTTCCTCTCTCTCCCCCCATATTTTTCCCCCCAAATCTATGCCATCCCATAGCCACATAAACCAGGCAAATAAATCTTATTTTCCCTAACCTATGTCCTTCAAAAGTAGCCTCCAAGTATTTTGTTCCAAGATTAGTTTTCCCAAAATTCAAACTTGGTCTAAAACATATGCTGACTTAGACTGATTACAATCCTTGATAAATCTGCAAATTCTGGGTGCTTTTCCTTCTAACATGTGGTCCCTATAAGTGCTTCCTACTAGGTTTAGCTTCAAATTATCAAATTAATTTATACAGAAAAATAAGCAAAAAGAACTAATTAAAAGTCCTTTAAAGCCAAAGGTTAACTGTCAAAGAGAAAATATATATATATAAATACAACCGTGGTACAGTAATCCTTGCTTGCCAGTATTAGGTCCTGCTCTCGGCAAAAGCGTTTTGGAACAGCTGTTCAACATGTGTGACAAAGACATTCAAGGCTAGAAAGAACAACGAGCAAATGGATCACACTTATGTTTACTTGTTTACTATGAAGTACAATCATTTGCTAAAGTTCCTGGCTTTTGATTGAAGACACTAGCACATAAAAGTAATATCTGAGCCTGATCCACCTGTGAAATATAAAAAAGTATGCTACCAAAGAAAATGAATGTCAAATATTTTGTAAACCCCAAAGCCATGAAAATATAAGCCACTATTAACATTATCCTACATACCTGTGGAAATTTAAACCTTTTCATTTACTTAGAGACATTTAGTATCTTTAAGTAAAGCTGAACCTCCTACTAAAATTTGTTCATTCCAAACAAAGCATAAGAAAACGTGTGATTCATAATTTTGCTCCCCAAGCATTACATTCCTAAGTTCATGATACTCAAAACACATTCATGTAGATTTGACTGCTGTTATACCTAAACCTAATCTTATAAATGAAGCAGAAACAAATATTTAAATAGTAAGATGAAAACTAATTAATATACTTTTCCCAAAGTAATTGAAGAAATAAAGGAAATTTTAAAGATGACAACATTTTCCATTTTAGTTAAAACTTTCAAGATACAATATTTACAAGAACCTATGAATTCTTACATAAATATTTACTTAAAGACAGAATAAATTAAATCATTTAGGAAGGACGGATTCAAGAAACTGCTGAGTTCAAGTCAACATGAAATGAACAAAGTAGTCTCCTAGATATGAAACCTGTTTCTGGCCATAGGGGTCTGAGTCTCTGAGTTAGAGCTTGACAAGATGAACTGAGCACCATTAGTAATCTTTAAGACACTCATCAAAAAATTTTTAAAACCCCAGAGAGATAGTTCTAAGACAAAAGAAGCTCATTAGCCATGAGAATAAGTGAGCTTCTAATTGGAAATAAAATGGCCTTCATGGCTGACCCAATAAATAAAGTAGATTCTTAAAAATCTAAAGCTGCTTTCTAAGCTATGCCTTTGGGTTTTTCAACCGCTGTCCAAGAAACAGCCAAGTTGGTTATTATAAAGGTTCTGAATACACTTTACGCTCCTTGTGTATAATGATTTAGATAGAGCAAAGCCTAGGGTAGCTCCAGAATTTGACATGCAGTACCCTTGTTGTGCTCTGGTCCTGGCTCCTCCTGAATTGGGCAAAGTTAGACATGAAATGGCATCTTACTACCAAGAGACACAAGTCTCTTGGAATCCAAGTTAGACCCCAACGAGGTCTAGAGATAAGCCAAAAGTATAGGCTCATTACGATTCTAACCAGGGCCCTTGCCAGCCTACAATGCGCATACACATCAGCATGTGATAAAATTATTCTGAAGGGCACTGCATCAGGCAATACAATGTGAACCACCATTTTTATTGGACGTGTACAGTACCCAAATCAAAAAGATTGGGTTCATGATAATCTAATTAAAAACATATTTTTTACTGCTATTTAAAGACAGGGTTTTGCATTAATAATGAATGTTTTTATACTTTTCCTAATACCAAGGGAGATATAGATTTCTTAACAGAGGAAAAAGCTTTAGCCAAATAATTATACAGTAATACCTATACTGTTTGAAGGAGATTAAATTAACACACTTGAATAAATTAAGAGTGCACATTCAGAACAATGAAGTTATAGCTCTTGATCAACAACGTGTGAACCAAAGGCAAAATTGTGCCAAGGTTAAGACGCTTTCAGACGCACAAGACGTTTTCTTTTTTACAAATTCACCCAGAGCGCATTGCAGAGCATGGTCAGGCTGGACGACGAGCTTCCTACAGAGCATCTTACCATCCTCCTTGCACCTGCTGTAATCACTTTCCTCTCGCCTGACCCCACTGGCTTATAAGATACGGTGACATTCGAATGATCTGAAGGCAGCTGAAGCACATGCACAGAAGATGATGGCTGTCAGGGAGAAAGGGGCTGAAATGAATTGCTTTCTTCATCTGCTTTAGTTAATTTGAGAGTCGGCAGTTTTCGAGGAGGAAGTTGAGGGCTTTGGCGAAGATTGTCATCCATCTGCAGAGTACAAAAGATACAATCATCTGATCATCCGACTCATATCTGTAGTATCCTTAGTGAGGACTGTGGTCTCCATGCACAAACATTCTGGTTTGCAGTGTTTCTTGGGACCACAGGTTCACATGGCTTCTAACAGGGCTTTTAATTTACAGTTAAAAAGGCAAAGCAGATGAAAAAGGCCAAATGGCTCATCTGTGATACGTTAATTGAACTGAGGGAAAGTCACATGACAGGGAATGTCTTTGATTCTGTGCTACAGCACTTAATCAGAACCAGGCCAAGTATTTTTATCAAGCTGCACTAGCAGGTAGCCATGACACCTGACCCACAGAAGCCCATCAGCGAAGGCAGGGGACAGAAATGTCAGGGAGGAGTCATTTTAGTTTCAAACAATTCTGACTGTGAAGATTTTCTCAGAAACTGCACTGGTCCTAAAGATGCCCTAGAGAGGCAGGTTTATAGTATGAAGGAAGGCCCAGGGCTCCCAGGCTGAAATGGTTAAGTCTAAAGAGGAGAAAAGCTCACAAATGAGCACCAGCTCAATTCAACAAACATCTAGTAAGCCCTTCCTATATGCAGAGCACTGAGGTAAGTACTAAAGGAGATATGCAGCTTAGAAAAACAGGATCTCTGACTTGATGAAACATGGTTCAGTGAATTCTCAGATCCATAACGGTCTAATGGATTCCTGAATCCCCCAAACCAAGATGGCGATGATCAGGAATGGTGCCCAACTTCTTAATTCTATGAGGGGCCTGATTTCCATGTCCTGGGGACTTATGACAGCACTTAGTCTTTGGCACTGGGCTCATAGTTTCAAATCAGCTCCTTAAAGCAGTTGTCACTCAGACAGAAGAATAATGTAAACAGCATCTTTTTCCCCTCTTACCAGGCTGATTTCCCAGCAGAGTTCAAGGTGCTTTTATCTATTACCTATCTCAAGGTACTTTATGGATATCTACTAACTCCATATCCTAGCCACAAGTTAAAAAGGAGAAAGCCACCCTCACTTGAGCTTTACAGATGTAAAGGTATAACATACATTCATGTACAGTGACCCTTGTTATAAAGACAATTAGTTAATCAGGTTAAGTATCTAAATTTTGAAATTAAAAGTTTTGTTCATAAGCTGTTTTAATCCTTTATACAGAATTTTGTACCTTTTCCTTACAAGAACTGTTTTTAAAATCTCCTTTTCCTTTCCTTCTGCTAGTAATCTGAGCAATGGTCCTACAAAAGATACTTGGAGAAGGACTCATCAAGTCTGTCCAGAGAAGAGAAGAAAGGCGTGTGTGCTAGAAGAGAAGGGTCAAATCAGAGGGGGGAGTCAGAGATGGCTCCATCAGGATGGAAACCCCTAACATGCCGTGAGCAAGACTGTGGGGTGACACGATGGAATCCAGCAGGACTTCTCTGTTTTCTTCCACAGCACTGATTTACCATGGCTCTGTCTCCTAAGAGCCATATGTGAGGAGCACTAGGGACAACTCTAATTTAATTTAAGAGCTGAGTATCTAAAGAGACCATGACATATCTTTAATATCTTAATGTCTTCGGTCACAGAGGGCTCTGGATCAATGTTTGTCAAATCACCTGGTTTTTGTATTTTCTTTTCTAATAAACTGTCAAACACATAAAATATTACTTCCCCATGATTTCTGGATACAATGGGTAAAGCGACAGACTAAATTTTACATACTTTACCGCATGTGACTTCAGAAACAGATCTTTATATTCTAATTACTTAGTTTCTTCCACCTATAACAGGCCTAGACAACATTCAGCTTGTGCGCTGCTTACAGCCTGCCAAAGGATTCCACGTGGCCTGAAAACATGGAGAGGATTGAAAACAGGCCTTTATGATGCTCACAGGTGGTATGTTGTGCAGGCCTGATTTATAAAATGGGGACAACTCTCAGACTTCATCACACAATGCTAATTTGCAGGTCAGAGTTGGCAGAGCAGGCTCAGATGTGAAAGAACTCCCTTCCCCCTTCTCTGTATGTGCAAAAGCAACACAAGTCTCCTGGCCAGAAAGCTAAGTGAGACTGATATTTGGGGAAATGACACTTATATGGAGGTTCCAGAATGATGATGTAGTTTTAGAGGCTAAATATTAAGGACAGGATGAGGAAGGTGGCTGACAGGATAGGAGACACAAGCCAAGGGAGACACGGGAAATTGTATGACCCAGGATAAGGGGAGACAAGGCCAGGAAAAGGGGGATTTAAGGAGAGGGCATGAGGACACAGATTAAAGATTAAGGACGGGAGAATGCAGCATAATGGAGACAAAAACAATTCTTTTGGTACAGGATCAAGAGGAGGGAGGACAGGCCTTTAGGGCACTTTGAGGTTACAGAATAAACTAGGGGCTTCACAAAGTCAACCATTAACATTATTTTTAATTCTTAGGCCACTGTTTGCATCCTCATCAGTAAGAGCTAAATGAACTGCAAAAGTTATGAAGCATGAGAGGTCAAAGATGCAAAGTGTTAACGGTGAATCAAGGACTATTCATTACTTCATAAAAAAGATCTCCTAATACAAAAAGTCCAAGACTTTTTCCTAAGCTGGTAACTAGCTTTCAATACAATTAGTTTACTCTGCAATCCTATGTATTTTATTTTGGGCATTTAAAAACCTTATTGGGAGACGCAGCCATCGGTTCCTCCAGACAGCCAGAGGGGTCCATGGGAAAACAAAGGTGAAGAGCCTTTTATTCTCAAAATATCAATACTGAAAGTGTCATTTTCAATCCTTCCACTTCAACTTACCCTGAGGGTGCCAAGCATCTACATCCTCTCAAACATACAATCCCTCCCCAAGCAGTGGCAAAATATCTGTGTTATTAGAAAATTGGAGAACACTAGCAACATCTTCCCTTGGTTTAGTCTGGGAAAGGTTAGGATAAGGAGAACAAAAGGGCTTTGTGCACTGGGAGGAAATAAGCAGTAAGTGCTTTCCTGTCCAAAATGTGTCAATCTTCAATAAAAGCTAATGAATGAGGAGTTTAGTTTAGTTTTGTTTGTTATTCTTCTGGGCTCCTCAGTTTGGGAAGCACTAATCACAAAGGAAAAGCATACTATGATGTGCTTTGCAAAACACCCAGCATTGCCAGTACCTAGATATCTGACCATGAAATGAGATCATGACCCAAACCTAGCAGCTACTGTATCTGCTTCACTAGATTATTCAACAGAATTACCAATCATTCAGCCATCTTTCCTCAGAATAATTAGATTATTACTTACTTCAAGACACTAAATTGTATTTAGTTGTTAATAAATGATCATTCAAAACCCCCTTTCAAAAATATTACCCAAAGGTTCCATAATGGTAAATGTAATTTACTAAATATTATGCTAATGCACACCTAAATTGCAACATTAGCTGCAAAAGTGGAAAGAAGAGAATTCTTAGATAGCAGAGATAAAGCAAACATGACCTTTTCAATCAAGTTGGATTCCTTATTTACAAGCTGTGTGAGTTTCTGCAGATTTGCATCTACTGTATCTTGTCCCGCTGGAGAGAACCCTAAAAAGCCAAGACAGAAATCAGAGAATGACAAGAAATTTTGCAAAGCCATTTGCAAAGCCCATTTAGACCACTTGCCGTAGGAGCGCCAGAATAAAGAGAAAAGGCATTTTGTGGCTACATGCAAAGTTAATTCATGCTCCAAACAGAAAACTCCAAATGTGGCATCAAAGAAGGATTACAGACGAACCGCGGGGCAATTCAGGCCATTTCAGCTGAAGTTTCATACCACAGTTAGAGTCATTAGTGAAAGATAGGCGGGAGTGAACATTTTCTCCTGAAATTTAAACTGTCAGAGCCTTCCTTCCTCACTCTGACTGGATCAGTTATCAAAGTGTCCGTGTGGTCTTTCCTCATTAGCAGCAGCAGCATTACGTGCTACTTCAATTATTCCCAATCACTCTTTTCCCCACCAATAATATACATTCACTCTGCTGGCTATCTTACATCTTGTATAAGGATAAGGAAGGTGTCAGACATATTTTCTACTCATGTTCATCAAATATGCCAGGCCTTCCCAGGCACAAACCACAAATTCCCCTAAGTAATCACTGTTTTCAATTTGCCACAATCATTTGGGATGTAAGGTAATAACCAATGAAGCATCCTTCACCTAAATCTATCCAGTGCTGACTGGGGGCAGCAAGTAAATGCTGTGCGTGACAGGTAAACATCAACTGTCTATATCCTGTAAGGAAAAAAGCTGCCTTTCTCTCGTCAGAAGATACTCTCTATATATCGGTTTTCTAGTTATCTAGAATAAGAAAGGAGAACTTATTCACAAGGTTTGATATTTTAAAAACAAGAAATTTGCAGAACCTGAGAACAGTTTAAAAAGCAAACATCTCAGTTTCTTCCATAATATTTGAATCAACAATATGCAAGAATAAAATGCGGGGTTTGAAAAATGCAGTTTTGTAGATGTACTGTAAAACAATGAGCAATTAGACAAGTCTTTAAAAAAACCCACAAATCTCCATTAAAATAATGCAATCACAGTAGTTTTCAAAAAGTTTCTATTATATCTCCCCAGGGAAAAAAAATTCCCTTGGTTTATACACATAGATAAAGCAGGTCAAAAAACCACTTACCTGCAAAGCTAAGCCTAAAGTAACAACTCAGGATGTCATCACAGAATCGACACAGATTGGAGAGCTGTTTCAGGTGCTCTTGTAACTGGACCTTAGGGAAGTGTACTTTGTAAAGAGGTGCAAGGAAACCAAATACGTAGGCATCCAGGGTAGTAGGCCTACAGGAAATTAAGAAACTACTCTTAAACTACACAAAATAGGAAAATATCCACTAAGAATGTTGTTAAAAATGAAATTATATCCAAAGGACTCTTCATTCTAAACGGTATCAGGTAGTGCTGCGGACCACGTACTTTAATTTCCATTTCATTACAGAACGTCAAACAAGCTCGTACTCATTAAGTATCCACCAATCCTTTAATCAATCACCTAACTTACTGTTATTTAAGAAATTAGAGAGAACATATATATTATACAAATATACATCTGTGAACACAAAGGTTCACCAAGACTAGAGATGGTGTGGTAATGAAGCAGTCCTATAAACACCTGCTTCTTAGAGACAGTAGATAAATCTGACTCTGACACAAAGAATGAGAAAAAATTTTTATACCGTAAAACCTTTAATCTAACACAGAAACCGTGAGGCACAATTATATTTTTACCAAAAAACTCTGTTTTGTTCAGTGAACAACCTCTAATTTTATACTTGTATATGCATCATTAAACATTATTTTAAAGAGAAACATCACTCACGTATCTCCAAAGAAAAACTGAGATGTCCCCAGTCTATTTGATAGAAGATTCAGGCACTCCTTGGCATCTCTATATATCTGATAGGGAGAGATATCATCTGAAGGATAGAAAAGGCCCCCCACTCTCTGCCAGTGCTTTTGCGAGGCCCCGGAGGTACGAGTCAGTACTGGCTAGCGCCCCCATCTCCGCTCCTCTCTGGTCTCACTCAGACTGTACCTGGGCTTCTACTTCTCTGAGGTGGAAGAGAGGAGGCTCTCCCTTAGTGAGGAGGATCCTGTTCAACGCTCTCTTAGACATTCTTCCAGGCAGAATCAAGCTCAGTGGGAACGGGATGCGTGAAGCAAACCATGGCTTTGTCACAGTAAAGTAATTGTCATTCTCAACCCAGAATGTGTGGAGCTACATGAAAGAAAAGCAAATGAAAAAGAACGCTTCTTTTAAAAAGAGAATGTTACAAATTTTCACAAACCTCTGGGCTGAATCCTAATTAGAATGGCTCCCGCATAGAACGCTAGACCCATTATAAGATTTATTGGTTCTTATAGTTCATTTAATTCCATGCCAGAGAGTATTAAGTATTATCCAGTCTTCTAGCAGTATAATTTGTTTCCTAGAAAATGAACACTGCGAGTCACTGTGTTCTAATAATATTTAAATGATGCATCTACATTCCTAAAAGATAACAATGGCCAGCTCTACGTTCACAAGGTGGACTCTTCATCAATATTTTAAATCAGGGGTTTCCCTCTCTTCTAACATGAGCTTAATAAGATGTGGTTTATAAGATAATAACTACGTTTTCCCCTAGACTATGAAGTCACAACACTGGCCGACCCCTCTTACCACAGCAGGAAGGAGCTTCTCTTCGAGCAGGGCGACATAAGCCAGCGTGTCTGCACCTTGTCTTGCAGACAGTTGATAATCAGCATTATATTTCTATTAAAAAACAAAATAACCCAAAGACAGTCAGGGCCCTTTCCAAAAAGCAAATTTGGAATCCTACTCTGCCTCCCAATGACTCATAAGACAAACACTTATTAAAGAAGCACAGGAGAGAAGTACAAATTTTATGTTACTAGTCTACAGTAACAACTCCTATGGATTTTTTAAAGCAATCTGCTAGATAAAGTATTTAATACTACAACTAATTATCATATAACTAATCTATAAAAAATTATCCTGTGATGCTTCTGAAACAAAATCAGAAAGTTATCTCCACTTAATTCAAATTACTTCTCTGGTGTTGTTCTATTTTTCTTTATGACTAGTAACAAAATTATACTTCAGTTACTGTATAGAAGTTACTACATATTAATTTCAGAGCAAAATAAGTGGTTCTGAAAGTGCTACAAAAAGTGTTCACAATTCTCTCTGTAAATATGATTCATTCCTACATGAAGGGACCATACCAAGCAGACACACAGCTATCCCTGGCCTTTCTGCTGAAGCTCCCAGACACTGGGAATCAGCCTGCGGTATTTGTGGTACAGAAATGTCTGTTTGGAATTACTCCCAATCTGTCTCACTTATTTTAATTTTCCATGTGACTCTCCCTAGCTATCACAATGTAAGACTGATTTCACTAACGTCCACCAAAACAGTGTCTACATCTCAAAAGCATTTCAATTTATTATAAAAATTTTAGGGGGAGGAAGAAATATCCTTCAAACACTGGGGACTTGACGACTTAAGGAAATAAACATGCAGCTGGAAAAATGTAGGGCAAGTCTGGGGATTGCCAAGGACTACAGTTTGATTGTATGTTTATTATGGTACCACAGGCATGTTAAGCACTCAAGTACTTTGATGATTAATGGATGACCACAGAGCAGACAGAGACTTGTCCTAGGGCTTCACTGATATAAGGAGAATCCTTCTCTTTAAATTACAGTCTTAGGGAGTCATCTAGAGGGCACGGAGAGGGTAAGTGATGTGCCCGGGGTCACTGAGTCAGTACGTGCAGAAGCAGGAACTGAATCCACGTATCCCGGCCTCAAAAAGCTGGCTTCAGATGCACTACGTCACACTGCCCTTCTCATTTAAGGAAAAAGATTTAGTCTACTCATGTAACTATGTATCTAAGTGTAATTATCAATCAATCACAACTTCTTTTTATAGTTAAAACATCAAACTGAGGAGATACGACAGCTGCCTTAGTACTTGAAAAGAAAACAAGACTCAGATAATTCTGCCCCGTCTATGGGAGAACCAGGATCATTAGAAAGGAAGTGGAAGTTACAGAGGCAGATTTCAGCTCAATACACAAAAAAAGTCTTGATAACTAAAAATTGTTTAAATGCAATGGTCTGCTTCAGGAGGCAGTGAGTACTGCAGCCCTAGGGTAGTCCAAGAAAAGGGCAACCACTTACGGAGGGTATTCCTGCAACAGACTAAATGCCCCCTTCCAACCTGGAGCTCCAAGGATCACAGATTCATATCTGGACAAGCCCTAGTCGGAGGCCCTCATTGTACAGACGAGAGACCTGAGACAAAGAAGCTGAACGATTTACTCAAGGTCACACCCAGCAAGTGTCTGAGACAGGATATGAACCCAGGTATTCCTCCCTCCAAGTCTAGTATCAGTGAATGTGAGAACTTTTCTTTAACATATGCTTTAGAAATTCAATAAAACGCTAGGCAAATGCAGTGTATAAAATTACAAACTGGACATATTACATCTATATAATTGGTTGGCTGGTTGCTGTCCGTTCTCAAAGAGGACCAAAACGACATCACCACGATAAAGCGAAACTTCAGTGTGTCTGACTGTGGCCGAGCAGACCAATTCAAGCTTGGAATGCTCTACACCACAGGTTGGGCACAGATAGTCCCTTTGAATATTTGGGGTGGACATCCAAATTTGCATGTCCTGTGTTTACTCTGTGCTGTCTGAATTCTGCTTTGCTCCTGGAGCACAGCATCCTTTCTGATATGGGCACACCATGCTGAGCGGTCCTGTGCTAGTGTCTCCCATGTTGCACAGTCAAATCCAAAGTTCTTGAGAGAGACCTTGAGAGTATCCTTGTGTCATTTCTTCTGGCCACCATGGGATCGCCTGCCCCATGCAAGCTCTCCATAAAATAGTCTTTTTGGCAAGTGTACATTTGGCATTTGAACAATGTGGCCAAATGTGCGTGTGTGTGTGTACGTGTGTGTGTGTGTGTGTGCGTGTGTGTACGTGTGTGTGCGTGTGTGTGCGTGCGTGCGTGTGCGTGTGTGCATGCGTGTGTGTGTGCGTGTGTGCATGTGTGTGCATGTGCATGTGTGTACGTGTGTGTGTGCATGTGTGTGTATAAAACAGATAGAAAACATTTCTACATTGTATGTGTGTGAAAAAAAATTTTAAGCATAAAAAGCACCAGAGGAAGAAAAGTAAATACAAAACTCAAACTGAGAAGACGAGTCTTTTCAAGATAAAGCGACCACCCACCTGCTTTCTCAAAAAATTAAGTATTTTTGCCGGATGAGACACAGCATTGTCTTCTGATGTCAAAATGGGCACATCACCTACAAATCAGAACTACAACTGAAGAACAGTTTACATACAACAAAACATTTCACTCCACCCAAAGGATGCTTTACATCTATAACAATGTTGCGTATAAACTGTGGGACCACGGCAGAAGACTGTGCCAAGGTCTCTCCTCCCCATAACGATGACCTCCCCACTCTGACCGGACACAAAGCCCACGCACACCTTCTCCTTCCAGAGGACGCTCTCTGCCCCTCCACCGGCTCTAACCTGAAGTGCTGGGAAGGAAAGGTTTAAAGTTCCACTATTACCTCTGGAACCTCTCCAGGTGTTGTCTATAACACTGACTTTCAGGGGCGCCCCAGAAAACTTGGCATAAGCCTGCAAACAGAGCGAGCATCAAACATCTCAGGCCCGGAGGACACAGCAACCCAAGCTGGGCACACCTGGCCAGATGCGGGGCAGGGCGGGGGGAGGGGCGTCGTATGGGGGAGGGGCAGAGGCGGTCCGATAGGGGGCGGAGCAGGACGGGGCGGGGGCGGTCCGATCCGATGGGGGCGGGCGCAGCGTGGAGACAGCTTTACCTCATCCCCTGCTGGCTCACCCCAGACAACCCCGCGCTCGCATGGCCGTGGGGGGCGGGGCTGACCCTCGGGAGGGGGGCTCGGGGCGGGGCAAACCCGGTCGCAGGGCCCTTGGGGTCACCGAGCCCACCTCCCCTGGTTTCACATCTACCCGGGGGGAGGGGCTGCGTGTCCTCCCTCCCCCCACGGTTCTGAAGCCCAGAGACGGGCAGTGACCGGAGCAAGGTCAGGGCGCCCGGACGGCGCCGAGCCCGGATTCGAGCCCGGCCTCTTTCCCACGTGACACCCCGCCCCCTCCCCTCCCGGCCCCCCGAAGCGGAGGAGGCGGAGAGCTCCCGGGGAGGGGGGGGAGGGGGCGGCAGGCGGAGCCCACGCTGCGTCAGCAGCTCCGCACCCGCGACCCCCCCGGCCCCCCTCCCCGAGGGCCGGGCCCCTTACCAGAACCACCAGGCACTCGCTGTGGACGGACGGAAGCCCCCAACCGCCCCCCCAGCACCTGAGCTCTAAGGGGGCCGCCATCTTGCCACCGCTGCGACCTCCGGCGCCCCGGAAGTGCCCGCCTCCTCTCCGCGCCACTTCCGGCACGTGGGAGCTGGAAAGGCCCACGTGCTGCGAGTGTCTGGGAAGGAATCCCGGGCTGGAGAAGGGGGTTCGGGCTTTCAGACGAACGAGGCCGTGCCTTGTTCACGCGTGCTCAGGGTGCCCTGCCCCGCTCCTGGTAGTGGGGTGTGTGGGGGGAGGGGTCTCAGTGCGGGTCCAGCTGCAGCGTCTTCAAACTGAGGAAACTGAGGCCCGGAGCCGGGCGGGTCGGGAGGCCGTGGCCTTGTCACCAGACTGTACTTACCGTCGTGCTCCCGTTGTTGAGGAGGGGTCCGGGACACCCGCCCCTGCCCCCCTTGCCCTCCCGCTTCCTCTCTGTGCTGTCTGCCCCCTGAGCCCTCCCGGCAGCGCTCGGCCATCAGTCAGTGCTTCCTGGTTTGTCTCGCCTCCCACGCGTGATCTCACTGGGTCCCCGTGATGCCCCTGTGGGGCAGGCGCGGTTATTGTCCCTGTTTTACAGATCAGTAGACTGAGGAAGGCACGCGGCAGTTTGGATCTTCAGGACACCAAATCCAACCCTCTCTTCCACTGGGTCTAGCTTCAGGGCAAGGATTTGAACCCAGAGCCTTTTGACTTTAAATCCACCACCTTCCATCCACTCAGCCAATCAATAAGCCTTTAGTATTTTTGCATGCATCAGTCTACACCGGTGGGCTGAGTCACTGGTTGTAGAGAGATAAAGCACTTATTGTGTGCCAAGCACTGTGCTACAAGCTGGAGTTACAAATGCTCTGCCTTCACAGAGCTTACTTTGGGTTGGTGAAATGTCCTTTTCTCATTCAAGGTTATTATATTCAGATTTGCTGGTAATTACTCTCGGACACAATCCCAGCTCTTATTCTTCAGAATACAACGTTCCAAGACCTCCAGTCTCAGGAGAAGCCGCGAGGCCTGTGAAGTCCTGACCACCCTAGTGCAGGCTTGAAACTGGGCTGCGTCTTTTCTCGTTGCCTGCACCCGGGCGTTCTGAAACTTGGCTACAGTATTCCTATACTTTTTCCTCCTAGGATCCCTTTCAGGGATACATTTTTTTCTGCTGCTTTACCTTCTTGTCCTATAACTTCAGGGCAACTTTTCTTAATAATTCCTTGTAACATTGTATCCAGATTCTTTTTTTGATTATAACTTTCAGGGAGTACAACAGCTTTTATATTGTCTCTCCTCGGTCTGTTCTTCAGATCACTTGTTTTTCTAACGAGATGCTTCAGATTCTCTTCTATTTTTTCTATTTTTATTATTTCTTCCGTTTCTCTTGCTCAATTCTAGTTTGCAAGGAGTTACTCCTTAAGATTTTGTATCTCTTTCTCCAGTTGGTTAACTCTTTTCATAATTTTTTTGGATTTCTTTTATTTTTTCCCTAATTTTTCCTCAATCTCTCTGATTTTTTAATTCTTTTTTCAGTTCTAATGAAGGAAGACTACACATAAAGGAGAGCTGGAGAGGAGGAAAGGGTACTCACACCCCACCCTACAGCCTTTCTGCCTGGGTCCCTCCATCCTAAGGCAAAAGTTGATATATCAGGGCTTTGGGGATCAGGGGTAGGATGTGGTAGGAATGGTTCGAGTAAGAGGCACCAGGCAAAATACAAGACCAGTGCTAGCACTAAGACAGTAAAATTGTTCCTGCCCCCAAGATCACTTTCTAATGGGGAGCCTCTGGGCTTCTTTCCCCCCAGCATGCATAGTGTACTTTCTGGGCCTTTTTTCCCTTTCCTAAAATCCCTAAGCAGAGGAGGAGATTGCCACCTTTTAAATGGGACCTGAGATCAAGTGCTTGCTGATTCCTAGTGGTTGTCTGACTGCACCCATGGCAAATAATTTAACCTCTCTCTGCCTTCCTGGCAGCTCTGTCAAACTGTCAGAGTTGCTTAACTGTTGCCAATTTGCCACGGAAGTATCTTCTCTTCGGAGCTCCCCTATACCAATAGAAGCACATGTTCAGATGAGAATATGAAAAAAAAATCCCTTACATCCCCTTCTCCCAACCTTTCCATTTCTCAGACCTAGGACATTTTAAAATGTTTTAAATTGAGCAGCTTCAGACTAAAGAAAGATAGGGCCACAAGATTTAGTGATGGAAGGAAATCTCAGTATGCTATAATCCAACCCCCTCTTTTTATAGGTGGATAAATGGCTTTAGAAAAGTAGCTTGCCTAAGAGTACAAAGTGAATCAGGGGCAGAGAAACTCAAGGTTAATGAAATACAATTTCTGGCAGTGCTCCCGTTCAAACAAGTTAGAAGGAGAGCTGGACGTTTTGGTGCTGCTGTATTCCAGTCTCAGAATGGATCTGAATATACTGGTTGCTCTGTACTCAGTCCAGCCTTCTGAGGCAGTTCATATTAAAAGAGTAAAGTAGAACTGAAGTTAAAAACTCTTGAAATATTGCAGATGTCAAAATTTTACTTTCAGTAGTACTGTGTATGGGTGAAACATACCATATAAATATAAAACAAATTGTCCTATAATTTTTTAAGGTAAATATGTAATAATATGCGTTATCTGTGTAAGACTGAAAAAGTCACTTAGCTTTCTCGACCTGTTTCTTCATTCATCTGTAAAATGAGGTGGTTGGATTTACTCTAAGTCCCTTCCAGCTCTAAACCCAAGATCCTATGAAGGATTACAATTGCTGAGACATTTGGATGCCAGGGAAACAGGACATGAATATGAGGAGGGAGAGAATTCCAGGCATGGGGGCAGCCAGTGAAAATGCCAGTAACCTGAAGGTGGAATAGCTTATTTGAAAAAGAGCAAATGCCACAATTGAATTTTATGAAATGGAAACTGAGGCAGATCTGTGAGCAGGATAGCATTTGTCAGTAGGCATATGCTACCTGTCAGTAAATGGGTAAGTGGCTTACTTCCATTAATGCCAAAGAACCCAAACAAAAAGACAATTCCCCCTTCTATAGATTTTGGGGAGAACAGAGCGAGGTAAATGGCAACATGGGATCATGGGCAACGTGCTTGGCTGAAACTTTGGTAAGGAGGGCTAGCAGTATACATCTCTTCTGTTCACATGAGACTAAGGAGTGCTCTTTGTTTGAGTCCTTGGCCAGACTTCTGTATATCCTTGAATGATATCTTGGTGGAATAAACATATCAGGCCCAAGCTCCTTGCTTTCTCACAAATTCTCCAAGGTCAGTTAAATTACTTGTGACAGGAGAACTGGATTTTTAAATTTAACCCATTATAGGCCAGCTGAACTCTGAACTAAGTTCAGACGTAAAAAATCAGGACTTAACTTAAGCTGTTACAAGGCAAAAAAGTATTTGTGAAAAGATAAGAAGCCAGTGTCATTGGATCAAAGGGTATGTAATGCAGTGTAAGGTCCAAGAAGTTTGGAAAGATATAGGTTGGCCAGGATGTAAAGGGCTTTGAATACCAAAGGGAGGATTTTGTATTTGATCCTGAAAGTGATAGGAAACCACTGGAATTTACTCAGTAAGGAGGTGCCATGGTCACACTTGTGCTTTAGGAGATTACTTCAGCAGGCTATTGTCATAGTCCAGTTGTGATGAGGGCCTGCACCAGGTCAGTGGTTGTGTCAGAGGAGAGAAGGGGCATATGAACATTTTTTCAATGTTCCTTCTACCGTGAAATGCTGCTTGTACTTGTAAACACTTGAAAGTTAGGTTTCCAAAAAATGTTGCAGTTTCAAGGTGGTATAAGATAACAAGCACCACCGACCCATCAGCTTTCAGGAGAAGCAGCTAGCCTGGCAGTAAAGTTCTTGATAAAGCGGGCTAAAGCGGCAGGGGTCAAAGACCAGGACAAGGCTTCTCTTCACTGTGCTTGCTTAATGAATTCATTGCATATTATCTGACCCTCCCTGGATAGGATTAGAGTCTCATCACGGGCAGCCCTGATGTATGACTGGGGAGGGCATCCTGACAAGGACCTGTATGAAGTGGGAATGACCCAGAAGGATTGGGACCAGTCCTGATCCGGAAGGGAGGGACATCTAAACATGAACACTCTAAAGCTTGCTACACTTCTCTCATGATAGGGAGTGTGCACTCTTCTTGCAAGAACTGTAGTAAAGGGTTCTTCTTTCACTCTGGACTTTGCTTTTGTTATTGGAACCAGGTGGGGAGGGGGCTCAAGGAGGAGACCTATTTTGAACATATATTTCAAACAACTTCTGGTTAAAAATTAGGAAAACTTTCAGGCTTTGGACTTAAAAAAGTTCAGCCTTCTACACTTCCCAGCTGGGTTCTGATCTCATCAATCAATTGAACCTGCTCCCCCCTGCCACCACTGATCTCTTATTTGCCAGATCTCATGGCCTTCTGTCAATCATTGTCTTTCATGACTTTTTCAACCTCAGTCAATCATCTTTTAGATCCTCTCTTCTCTAGATTTTCATGACATTGCGAACGCCATGTCTGAGACTGCTCCTCAGTCTTCTTTGCTGGATCTTCATTCATGTCACACTCACTAACCTTGGGTGTCCCTTCAAGGCTTTATCCTAGGGCCTCTTCTTTCTTCTTCCTCTGTACAATTTTACTTGGATACCTCATCAGCTCCCATGGGTTCAGTTATCATTTCTACGAAGATGATCCCCAGATGGGGCAGCTAGGTGGCACTGGGCCTGGAGTTAGAAAGACACATCTTTCCAAGTTCAAATCCTACCTAAAACACAAACTGGGTGACCTGAGCAAGTCACTTAACCCTGTTTGCCTCAGTTTCCTCATCTGTCATATGAACTGGAGAAGAAAATGGCGAACCATTCCAGTATTTTTGGCATGAAAAACCCAAATGTGGTCATGATGAGTCAAAACAATTTCCAGTTCTAAACTTTCTTCTGACCTCTACCCTCATTGCACCAACTGCTTTTTGGACATCCCAAAGCAGAACTCATCTTCCCCCCACTCCAAAACTCTCTTTCTCCAGACTTCCCTGTGTAATGTAAATGGAACAGGAAGATCTTCCCCATCCACTAATAGACCTGTGTGGCCTGCTTTGAGCTCTGGCCTAGCTCACAGCTGTGCTTCAGCCTGAGTCATATGGAACCTGAATCACATGGAGCCCATTGTGGAAGGAACTGGTCCAACAAAAAAAGAACCGAAGGAGGAACTTGCTTAGGGGAACTTGCTTGTGGGGAGGCCTTGCTGAAAAAATGCTTAAGATGTTGGTGCTCTCCAGATTGGTGATGAGTATCTTGCTAAATCTTACCTCTTGGTATCCTAATAGTGATGTTCTAAATAAATATTTTGGTTTGCCTTTGAGGAAGAAAGTTTATTATATTTTGCAAATCTACCCTGGAAATACACATATTTATAGCAACTGTTATGGGTATCGCATTGGCGTTACGTTTGGTGATAGAATTGCAAAATATAAAACTTCTACTTGGAGACAGGAAGGCTCTAGAGAAAGAAACAGGTATACCAGAATGGGAATATTTACCTTATTCCTCCCTAGTGAGAGAATGGGCTTTAGCACAGGACTTTGTGAAAACTGGAAACCGAGGCTACAGAAAGGAGAACCCAGAGATTTAGAAAGATGTTTGCAAGGAATACCAATAGAACAGAGGAAAGAAATGGCAGGGGTATGTAGAAGAGGATGAGCATTGTTAGCAAGTTATCATATTATATGTAAAAGTAGAGACAAATTGCTGGAGGAAGAGGTTCAGCTGAAAAAGGAGTTAGCTGATTTGCATGAGCTTTCTATGCCACAGCATCAGAACTTTCCTTTAGAAGAGCAAACTAGAAAGTGTCAGGTGGCAGCAGAAAAGATAGCTATGAGTTTTGCTCAGAAAAAGAAAAGTCAACAAGAGGAAGGTGTATGCAACCACTGCACGTACAGGGCCTGATTGGGACCCAAACACTGGAAAGAAGAAGGTAAGGAAGATGAAGCAAATTCAGATGAGAAGGCTTCTGAAAATGTGGACACATGTCCAATAATACAAAGGAAGCAGGAATACTGGGAGGGAGGGCCGGGGCACACAGAGTTTATGGAAGTAACTGAGGATTTTACTCACAGGAGGTCATAGACATATTGAGTTGATTTACCCAAAAAATGGGAGAATCATTATTATCTTGTATGGTGTGAATCAGTGAAGAAGGGGCTGGAGGAGTTTGGATAGCTAATATAGATTGTTTGAAATTCATAGGTATTAGTCAGAATCCCTTTATACAACAAGCTTCTAGGGATTACCATATTCAAGGAGGTAACAATGGAACTAATTTTTTAGCTTTAGCTGCTGAGGGAAGCAATAAACAGTATCCCACTGACTCTATGTGGCCTAGTTGAGATAAACCCTGGTATTTGCATAGATACTATATGAGGAAGTTAAAGGAAGAGGTAATGAAAACGGCAATCATGGTAGAAGATGCAGACTTATCACAGCACTCCCTTAACAGTTTCTCATAGAAATATAATAGTAAAGACTGCTCCTCCTGCTTATAAACACATAATTCTGACTCTGCTAATTGAGAAAATAGGGCACCCCCTTTCAGAGGTGCTGGATAAAATTTCACAGTTAAGTGCCCTAGGGGAATGGGGAAAAGAAATTTTCTCAAGAAAGAAGAGAAAATAACCAGTAGATTCAAAGTCAGAATAGATTAACAAGGAGAGAAATGTTTACTGCCTTACTGAGAGCAGGGATATATTATGAAAGAATAGATGATATTCCAACTAACGAACTACTTAAGATGTACCAGGAAAAGTGATTTAATATTAAATGGAGTAGGGAATTGCTTCTATAAATCTTCCTGAATCATTGTATCCAAATTTGTCACACCTGCAAGGAAAATAGGAAATTGGCCAAGTCCCAGTTCAGGTTAAAGAAGTACACAGATGGGATTACAAACCCAATATCACTTCATATACTAGAAAAATGGAAATGTGAAAAGTGACCCTCCTTTCAAAATAACTATCAGAGGAACTGAAGGATTTGATTCTACAAAGAGAATAAAATTGGGAGCTACAGTATGGGTAAAACAGAAGCTAGATGATGTTCCAAAGGCTGTGGAGATTATAACACATGGAAAAGATAATACCATAAATGTGGTTTATTCAGAAGAATATGATTACCAAATTGTGTCTTTAACTCATATATTTTATCATGAATAAGGTTATGATAGTGAGTTCATGGACTCCAGAAGCATAGCTGATTCTATATTTACCCTGCTTCTGGCTATTGTCTCCTTATTCTTTTTGGTCTTTGTTTGTGTAACCTGTTTGCTAGGTTTGTCTCCTACAGGCTTAGTGCCCTCCACCTGTAGATGACCGACTGCTTAAGCTGGATGTCACCCTGTGTCCAAGACTATGATATGTCACCCCTGGACCTGGCATTGACCAAGCTACAGATACCAACTAAGGAACTGCCTCCATGAATGGGACCTCTCAAGGTAGGGACAGTTCTACATCCAATTTCAGCAGGAAGTAGTTTTAGAAGATGAGACTTTCACCTCTCACCCAAGGGATTTTGGGTCTCATTCATTTGAGGGGGAAATGATGGGGCGCTTGTGCCCAAGTCCCCACCCTAAGATATTGTTTTTTATGTGTTTATTTTGTGTTATTATTTTATATTGTTATGAAAGTTACATTGATATAGGTTGGCCCCTAAAGTTCCATTGGCCTATGTACTAGACATGAAAGGTCTTGGGGCCGAATGCAATCTTAATGGAATAGGAAGATCATCCCCATCCATTAATAGACCTATGTGACCGGCTTTGAGCTCTGGCCCAGCTCACAGCTGTGCTCCAGTCTGATTCACATGGAGTTCATTGTGGGAGGAGCTTGCTCAACAGAAAAAGCTGAGGGAGGAACTTGCGGAGGGGACTTTCTTGTGGGGAGGCCTAGCTGAAAGAATGTCTAAGATATTAGTACTCTTTGGATTGGTGATGAGTATCTTGCTAAATCTTACCTCTTGGTGTCCTAATAGTAGTGTTCTAAGTAAATATTTTGGTTTTGCCTTTGAGGAAGAGAGTTTATTATATTTTGTGAATCTACCCTGGAAATAATGCATGCATATTCATAGCAGCTGCTATGGGTATTGCATTGGCATTACACCCTGTTACTGTCAAGGTAACAGTAGCCTCCCAGTAGCCCATGTTCAAAATCTCTGCATCCTCTTTGATTCCTTGGTCTCTACTCACTTCACATAGACTCTCACAAAGTCTTTTGTTATTACCTTCACAACTTCTCTCATGTAAGCCACCTTCTCTCTATTTATACAGCCACCATCCTGGTGGGGGACCCCATCACCTAATGCCTGGACTATTGCAATAACTTTCTAATTAATCTGTCTGCCTTAAGCCTTTCCCTACTTCAATTCATTTTCTTCCGCTCAATTGTCAAAATGATTTTCCCAGAGTTTGGGTCTGCATGTCAACCCTCTGATTCCCACTTCATAAATTCCAGTGGCTTCCTGTTACCTCTAGGATCAAATGAAAAATGCTCTCTTTGGTATTTTAATCCCCTTTACAAGTGGGCTGTTTCTTACCTTTCCCATTTTCTTATACTTCACTCGATTCCAGACACACTAAGATCCAGTCACACTAGACTGTTTACTGTTTCTCACACATAACACTCTGTCTTTACTGGAAGCCTTCTCCAACCCCTCTTAATTCTAGTGCCTTCCCTCTGTTAATTATTTCCTGTTTATCCTTTATATAGCTTGTTTGTGTTCTTTGCTTGTCATCTCCCTCATTAGACTATAAACTCCTTGAGGTCAGGGACTGTCTCTCTCCTCTTTTTGTATCCCCAGCGCTTAACAAAGTGTCTGGCACATTGTGGGTATTTAATAAATATTTATTGTTTCATGACTAATATGGAAATACATTTTACATGATTGTACATTTATAACCTATATCAAACTGCTTACCATCTTCGGGAGGAAGAAGGGAAGGGAGAGGAAGATAACTTGGAACTCAAAATTTTGTATAAAAATGAATGTTAAAAATTATTTTTACATATAATTGAAAGAAAATACTACTTAAAAGAAAATAGACAGACAAATAAATGTTTGTTGATTGATTGATTAACTATGTCCTTTGATGGCTGTCCTCCGCACCTGGAATGCTCTCCATCCTCACTTCTGTCTCTGGCTTGTTTGGCTTTCCTCAAAACTCAGCCCAAATCCCACCTTCTGAAGCAGAACTTCTGTGCTTCTTCCACTGCTAGTTCTTTCCCTCTGAGATTATCTACGATTTACACTATTTGTATATTGTATTTACAGTGCTTTGCATGCTGTCTCCCACTCGAATGCAACCCTTTAAAGACAGAGATGAGGTTTTTGGCTTTCTTCATCTTCCCAGCCCTTAGTAAAATTTCTGGCACATAGTAATGGCTTAATCAGTGCTTGTAGGCTGATTACGCAAGTCCCTTCTAAACTTCAGTTGCTTCATGTATACAATGAGGCTAATAACCATGTATACTACCTATCTTGATGGGCTACTATGAGGACAATGCATGGGAAGTAGCTTATAGCGGTGGGGAAAAAATGATGGTCTTGGAATACAGACAGAAGTGAGTTCAAAAACCACCTCTGACGTTTATCAATTAGCACAATGAATGGAACACTAGGCTTAAAGTCAGGAAGACTTGAGCTGAGATCCTGTCTCAGACACTTCCTAGCTACGTGACCCTTAATCTTTTTGTGCTCCTTGTGTTTCTTCATCTATAAAGTGGGATAATAGCACCTTGGCACCTATGTTATAAGTTATTGTGAGATCGAGTGAGGTGACATTTGTAAAGTGCTTTGTGAACCTTCAGGTACTATATAAATGCACATGTTGTTGTTGTCGTTACTTGGGTCCACTTTGACAAGTCACTTAACTTATCTGAAGGTCAGCTTCCTCATCTGTAAACTTGGGACAAAACTACCTGGAATACTCACAACCCATATGGTTGTTGTGAAGAAGAGTGTTTTGCAAACATAAAAATGTAGAAATGTGAGCAGTTATTAAACCTTAATTTGAAATATGATGCTTAGTAATTTTTCAGTTGTGTCCAGCTCTTCTGACCCCATTTGCAGTTTTCTTGGCAAAGATACTGGAGTAGTTTGCCATTTCATTCTCTAGCTCATTTTACAGATGAGGAAGCTGAGACAAACAGAATGAAGTGACTTGCCTAAGGTCACACAGCTAGTAAATGTCTGAAGCTGGATTTGAACTCAGGAAGATGAGTCTTCCTGACTCTGGTTCCAGGTCCCAATCCGGCACTCTATCCACTGTTACCTAGCTGCTCAGTTTAATGTTAGCATAAATGCAGATTAATATGGAGCTTGTGATAGAAGTGGTTGATGCTGAGA
Source organism: Notamacropus eugenii (assembly GCF_028372415.1). Taxonomy (NCBI): domain Eukaryota; kingdom Metazoa; phylum Chordata; class Mammalia; order Diprotodontia; family Macropodidae; genus Notamacropus; species Notamacropus eugenii. The sequence goes on from NC_092875.1 coordinate 474,065,041, forward strand.
TTTCCAGAAAATATAATACAAATATGTCATAGAAATCTAATTAAAAGTTGGCCCTTCTTTCAGAGGTTAGGGTGAGAGGAGTCATCTTAGGAATCTTCTGTTTGCAGAGCAAAGAAAATAAGAGCTTTCCTATTTAAGCTCTTCAGGGGAGGGTTTTTTCTGTCTGAATTGGTTCTTCACAATCAGATTGATCTAGAGTGCACTGCTGATACCCACACACTGTGAATGAAAGCTTAGATAGTTCCGCAATGATTCCTTAACCCATAATCAAACATAAAAGGTCATAATGAACAAAGGACAATGTTTCCCTTTATCTTGTTTATATGATGGAAAGAGGGAAGGAGGAGGGTTTCATTGATGGCAAATTTCCCAGCTGTCTCCTTCTCCTGCCACATGTGGAAACCAGTTCCCTGAGAATTAAAGAGATATTAAGTCTCCCACTTTTGCACACCCAGGTGGGACAGGGAATAGGTTGCTTCTGCATTTAATGAGGGAATCCTATCCTAGACAAGATTTATTTGCCCATTTAATAATTATCTTTGTCAGTGTTCTCAGTCCTTTCTATAGTTTGTATGAGTGTCAACGAAGGACACCCAGGATGGTGAAGGTCTTTGAGTCAGTGTCATTTGAGGAACTAGGCATATTTAGCCTGAAAAGGAGAGGATGCCAGAGGTTCATGATAGCTGAGTACAAGTATTTGAAGGGCTGTCACGTAAAAGAGGGATTAATTAGCCAGGTTCTATTTGGTCTCTGAGGGCAGAAAAGGAGCAATGGATGGTAAGTGAAAGAAAAAAGACTTGTTTAAGCCTGATGTCAGGAAAAACTTAACAATTCGAGCTGTCCAGAGGTGAATGGGGCTGTCTCAAGGAAATGTGTTCACCCTCTTTGGAAGTCTCCATATGGAGGTTAGATACGCACATGTTGAGAATGTCATTATAGTAGGGATTCCTTTTAAGTATAGATTGGAATTGCTGCTGAGGTGCATTCCACCTCTCAGATTCTGTGAAATGTGAAGTCACTAGGGCAGCCTCTTATACAACCAGAGTGAGTCGAATTCCCGAAAGCAACATAAGACTTAAGCCTCTCGGAATTAGGATTTGTATGCCTGATTGGCTCCCTGCACGTTTTCCTGGCTACCTATTATTGTTCATTTAATTAGAATCATAAATTTCCATGACCCTTCATTCCTACCCAGAAGAATACTCTCTGTAGAATGCTTAGTATGTGTGGGAAGACCTGAATCAAAACATCATAATGGGGATTCCAGGCTGTGTTTTCCCGAAAAAGTCTTTCAAAAGACAGATTGTAGTTTCACTTGTTCTACATAACTCTGGAACTCTGGCCTTGGCATTCCTCTACAACTTGGCCCCTCGTATTTTTTAACTTGATCTGCCTACTATGACTGGCACTTATACAGCTGTTGTTTTTTTTTTCCTCTCTGTCATTAAAAAACACTTTATTGTGCAACCCTGCTTCAGACATGTATGAAGCTGTGATAATGGACAACACTAAGGGTCTTAAAACTTTGAAGAGTAAGGCTCTCGCCTCTCATTAGTCACCATATGGTGAAGGATGATCATTGGTCTATAGACCTAACTTTGCAACTCTGACCCTTTGCTGCTGTGTGACTGGCAACTTACTTACCCTTTGAAGCCTCAGATTCTCCATCTCTACAATGAGAGCATAGAACTGTAACCTCCAAGATTCCTTCTAGTTCTAAAATCATATGATTTGAAGTGAAGCTACCAGTGCTTGCCCCCGTGACCTTCCCCTGATCAAGTCTGGTTTCAGTCACATGTAGCATTGTCAATCCCATGTCATCATAATCAGTGTTGAAGTCAGCAATGGTTTTTAAAATTAAATCAATCAGTAAGTCTACTTAGCAAATATTTTGTATCCAGCAGAGAGGCAATGCTACATAGTTACATAGAGAGATGACCTTGAAGCCAGAAATACTGGAGTTCAGGTGTTACCTCTGGCATATATTGTCTGAGACTCCAGATAATTCATTTAACTTGGCAGATTGGCAGTTCTCAAACTTTTTGCTCTCATGACCCCCTTAAACTCTTAAAAATTATTAAGCGCTTCCCCTCAATATATCTGCTGGTACTTACCATATTAGAAATTAAAATATCTTAGTATTATTATGAAAATAGTTTTGACCTTGCAGAGCTCCTGAGCTTCAGGTGTCCCCAGACCACATTTTGAGAATTGCTGTTCTAATGGTTGCTTCTTTGTTTTAATAATAATTTGTTTATTTTTAGTTTTCGACATTTACTTCCATACATTTTAAATTTTCTCCCCATTCTTCCTCTCACCCCTCCCCAAGATGGTATGCAATCCAATATAGGCTCTGCATATACATTCCCATTAAACATGTATTTCACAGTAGTCATGTTGTGTAGAAGAATTAAAACAAATGGGAGGAATCATGAGAAGAAAAAAACAAAACAAATCAAAAAATAAAATCATCCGCTTTGATCGGCAGTCAGGCTCCATATTTCTCTCTCCGGATGTGGATGCATTTTCCCTCATAGTCTTTTGGAATGGTTTTGGGTCCTTGCATTGATGAAAAGAGCTAAGTCTATCAAAGTCAGTCATCGTGCACTTGTGGTTATTACTGTGTTCAGTGTTCTCCTGGTTCTTCTCACTTCACTCAGCATCAGTTGATGTAAGTCTTTTAATCAATGCTTCTTAAACTGTGAGGTCTCAAGACTCACAGTGTAAGAAGAGCTGAAGGGGTCATGAGTAGAATGAAACCACAAGTACAGTCCTTATTCCTATGTATCCAGCACTGTACTGGTATGTTGGGGATAAAATTTATGTGATCATAGAGCTGGTTCCTGAGGAAGCATGACTTAAAGACCCGAAGCATGTTGGAAAATTACATAAGATAACATATAACCAAGGACTCAGTTGTGTCAGAAAAGATTGCAATCATGATAAGAATTTAGAACCCAAAAGTCAATATTGACCAGAGGCATGTGGGAAAAGCTTGATGGAGGAGGTGAGTCTTGAGTCAGGCTTAGAAGGATAAATGAGGTTATAGCCTGACCGAGAAGAGAGAGGGCATGTTCAGTGCTAGATAAGAGCAGAAGTAAAGGTTCACAGGTAAGTGGTGTCTGAGAGACAAGAAGGTGGAGTAGGGTATTGGTCTAAAAGAGAAACAAAAATAAGATTTGGTAGGCAAGATAGGGACAGACCATGGAGGTCTCCAATGTTAGACTGAGGAATCTGAACTTGATAAGATATAGATTCTTGAGCCAAATCATGATATGAAAGTAGGGTTGTCGGTGGATTAGTCTGGTAACAAGCAGTGTGTAGGATGTATTGGGGGTGGCGGGGAGAGGCTAGAGGCAGAGAGACAAGGCAGATGGCTACTTTTAGTGATCTAATACAAGGGTCTAGAATGAGTTGATAGCAGTGAGCATGGGGGATAAAAAGAAAGAGAAAGGAGTCTGAGAAGTACTATGAAGGGGGGCAGCTAGGTGGAGCAGTCCTGGAGTCAGGAGGACCTCAGACACTTGGCACACCTACTAGGTGTGTGACCTTGGGCAAGGCTACTAACCCCAAATGGCTTGCCTTCCACTCTCAAAAAAAAAAAAAGAAAGAAAGAAAGAAATACTATGAAGGAAGATTCAGCTAGTGTTGGTGATGGATTATTTAAACCAGGTAAAGGCACAGGACATCAAAGATGACCTTAAGGGTTTGTGAATAGTAAGTGGGCGATGGTGAGGTCATTGACAGGAATGGGAATTTCTGGAATTGAGAATTTGAAGGGTAGAATTGAAGATGACGAGTTATTTTATATGTTTAATTGGATGACTGAAGTATGTCCTATGGGAAATTTGAGATACAGCTCTGGTGCCCAGGATGAGATCAGCATTTGATTGATTTAGGAGTCCTTGGCTTAGAGGTAAACAGTTGGAGGAAGAAAGAACAGACAGATTTTCTTAGAGATCTGTTCTAGGGCTTGCTCTATTTTTCAGATATTTCCTGGGGGCCCAACACTTAGAAGCAATACACTTGAACTGAACAAAAGACTCAGAGTGAACGTTAGCCTATATCCTCCTAGCATGCTCTCATTTCTCAAAGCTGGCTCCCAAGAGCCAAGCACTAAATAAGGAACTCTGGGCATGAACAGTCCTTGGCACCTTTGTTCCTTATATGAGCTCATAATCACCTATGCAAGGGAAAGTTTCTCAGAGTCCAGCCAAGGCCATGAAGATCAATTTCTTCTCCATCAGAGCATGCCTAAAGTCAGCCCCGGGATGAGTCAGACTCTCTTCCCCCTCCCTTTTCTTTTCTGCAGAAGCATATTAAAAACCTCCTTTTTGGTTCAACTGAAAATATTAAAAAAATAAATATTTCTCCAGTCTAAAGTCCTTTCCAGACTTTTCCCTTTAGGAAAGTGTGTAAAAGGTCAAGAACAAAAACAGAAGTTCCTGGAAAATGGATTAATGGTGGTAACCAACAAAAATACCTCTGATCTGATTAAGATCATTGCCGTTCCCCATCACTTGATGGGGTCTTGACCTAACTAAGGGCAGCACCTTCTTTCCCATTCAGGAGGGAGGAAGGTTTGTTCTCAGTCATCAGAGAAGGAGCTAAGTAACTTTAGGAAGAGATTAAGTGATTTGTCCAATCCAAAGGAGGACCATGTTAACTCAAAATGGTATTTTAAGATATTGTGACCTTTTCCTTGTGCAAAATTCCTACAAATATTGCCTCAGATTGTCTTGGTGTGTTTTGAGATATGCAGGGGCTTGAGGGACTGTGTTAGTTTGGACAACTCTCTCTAAGTTAGAAATACTTACATTTAGAATAAGGTTAAATTAATAAAATCATTTCTGGCAGGCTTGTGCCTAAAATGCAGAGGATCATGTTCTTATTTTTCTCCTACGATCTTCTTCATGCTACCAGCTTCAGTGCTCAAAGATCCCAAAGCATAGATCCAGAAATAGGCTTTCCTACCAGTCAGCCATCAAAAGCAAGGAAATATCTCTGACATGAAAGAGATGGGACTTTTCCTATGCAAAAAGAGGAGAGCTAGGAAGCTGTCTTGGGAGCTGACACACCATCATCCCATTCTGGTTGCAGATTTGAAGGAACATAATACCTGCCCTATGTCCATTCAGTTGTAAAAAATATCCTTTAATAAATCCCATTTGGACATATTTCTATTGTGTGTGTGTGTTTGCTTTTTGTCTCCTTTAACCTTGCCTGGTGTGGATGCTGACTTATCACATAAATCACTCATTTGGAGAGGCTATTGCCATAAAGTATAGGAATTAAAATGGGTCAGAGAAATTGTTCCATTATTTTGAAGCTCCTCAAACTCACAAAAATTAACCTTCATTCAGGTTGCTGCAATTCTGATTACAAACATCTTGGCTCTGGGCATTCTGTCTGGTTGTCTCCCATGCCTTGAATTCTCTCCCTCTTTATCCCTTCCTGCTGGCTTCCTTTAAGTTTCAAGTCAAATCCCCTCTTTTATAGGAAGCCTTTCCCAATACTTCTTAATTCTAATGTCTTCCCTCTATTAATTTTTCCTATTTATCCTGTATTTAGCTTGTCTGTACATATTAGTTTGTTATTTCCTCCATTGGATTGTGAGTTCTGTGAAGAGAGGGACTGTTTTTGTCTCTGTTTGTATCCTTCGAACTTAGCATACTGCTTAGCACATGGTAGGTGGTTAATAAATGTTGATTGATTGATGAGTGGTCCTAATTTAAGGACAGAAAATGAGTAGAAAACTGAGGACTAAGCTTTTCAGGGTGTCTTGCTGTTAGGGCATGAGAAAGGGGAAAAGAGTGAATGAAGGAGGAAGAAATGTAAGCCTTCAGAGAGGCAGTCAACATTTCCAGTATCCTGGAAACGGAAGGATGTTCTTGGAAGTCATATTAAATTTTCATGGTGAGCATTTACACTTCATAATTTGACAGATATCACAAGTGAGGGCCTCATTTATGGTTTTGTTGATTGTCTAGACTTAAGAAAGCAATGAGGAACATGTTAATAATGCAGATTAAATTTAAATGTGTGTTGCGCACCCATTTTTTTTTGAGCACCAGTGGTTGAACATTTACTAGCACACCCCTGCTAGAAGTCACTTCTAAGAAGAAGGGAATATTTCATGGTCAAGTGGAAGAGAGAGGTCAAAGAAAATGAGAAATGAAAATGCAGTTAGAAAGTTTACTGGTGACCACTGAACACTTTCAGTACTATGATGGGCATGGAAGTCAGACCACAAAGGTTGAAGGATAAAATGGGTGATTAGAAAGTGGAAACTGTGCTTATTCAAGGAATTTGGTAGGGAAAGAAAGAAAAAATGGAGCAGGAGGCTCTAAGGTATGTGTGTGTCTTTGTGTCTGTGTCTGTGTGTGTATCTGTGTGTGTGTCTGTGTCTGTGTGTATAATGATAAAGTAGGTCTGTATATTTCTGAAGGCAAACAGGACTAATCAGTAAGTAATTGAAAATGCCAGAGAATCAGTGTTTAAGTTTTAAAGCAAAAGCCTTCAGAAATCAAGACAAGACTATCCATGGGAGAGATGGAGAGATTATCTTCAGAAAACATGACCTCTACTTCTACCCACACTGGAGAAAGGAAGGAGAAAAGGATAGATTCATAAAGGCGTGATAAGATTCATCCAGGAGGGATCACATGCCAGATGGCCTCCCTCTTCTCAGTAAAGTTATAGGAGCCATTATCAGCCCAAAGTGAAGGAATATGAGGGCTTACGGTGAGAGGAAACCATCTGGTGCAGCTGCCACATGGGGAGTACATGAGAAGGTTAATGAAGAATGAAGAAAGGAATGCTGAGGGTAACAAGGGCCAAAGTGAAGTTAGCATAAACTTGCACTGGCCAAATTATAGACAACCACATGCCTTCCACCAGGAGAATTAGTGGCCCAGGAAGAGTGGAGAAAGTAAGGTCAACATGGAACAACAGCTATGATATGGCAGCTAAAAAGGTGAATTGGATCTTAGGCTGCATTAAGAGAAGGAATAACCTACCCTGGTCAGACCACATCTGGACTATTGTGTTCAGTTCTGGTCACTACAAGCTGAGAAGGATATTGATGATGTGGAGAGTATCCATAGGAGGGCAACCAGTTAGTTCAGAGGTCTCTAGCCCATGCCATGTAAGGACCAGTGGAAGGAGCTGGGAATGGTTAAGAGCAGCAGCATTTGTGCAGTGCTTACTGTGTACCAGAGAGGTTAGTGATTTGTCCATAGTCACACTTTCAGTGTTTGAGGTGGTATCTGAACACATCTTCCTGCCTACGTGTTTATGCCATGCTGTCTCTCCTTCAAGTTATTGTGCCCTCTTCCTGATGGCATTGCTATGGCTGAGCAAAAGGAATAAACAGACAATTAAAACACAGACCTGCGGAATGGCTAAACAAATACTGGTACATGAATGTGATGGTATGTTACTATACTATGAGCAGTTACTCTGGAGATGCAGCTAGATGGCTCAGTGGATAGAGCACTAGGCCTGGAGTCAGGAAGACCTGAGTTCCCATCCAGCCTCAGACACTCACTAGCTGGGTGACCCCGGGCAAGTCATTTCATCACTGTTTGCCTTAATCCACTGGAGAACAAAATAGCAAACCATTCTAACTTCTTTGCCAAGAAAACCCTATTTGGGGTCAGAATTGGACACAAATGACTGACTGAACAGCAACGTGGCTCTCTGGGAATTGGGGAAGATTACGGTGATGTAAAAAACAAAACACATCAATTGAAAACTGACTTAAAATACATGAAATGAAAGCAGAGTTTGTACTGATACAGACCAAGAATCACACTTGGAAGGAGTTAAACCTGAAGAGATGGGGATCAGTGGGATTGGGAGCGGCTCTACCCTGCTTATTCAGTCAAGCTCAAACAAGCAATTAATAACATTAGATCTTTAATAAAATTAGGCCTTCAAAGAACTTTGGATTTGTCAATAGAAGGTATAATTGAGCTGTTTTTCAAGTGGTGATAGGCCACTCTCAACCAATTAAATTGTCTCCCCTGTAATTCATAACAAGGTAGCAGGCAGCTTCTCTCTGAATGGTCTCCACCCTCAGCTTCTCCAGAGACCAGTGGAGAGGGAGTGAGTCATCCATAGAAGTCACTGGGGCCTTCAGTAGTAATACCTTATGAACAACCTCCTGCACATTCTGGGATGGAGAGCTGTCTGGGCAAAAAGTGTATCCCGTATGCTTTGTTCTAGAGGGGAAAGGGACTACGGAGGGAAAATCATCCTTTTTGAATGTATAAATACAGCATTATTTTCTATATTGACTTGGCCCAGTCTGTAATGAAAAGCTTAAAATATTGCTTGCTTTGTGTATTTTAACAATAGTTGAGAGAAAACATGTTTTTTTAAAAATTTGATTCCGTGTAATGAGTCCAATTATTCCCAGCACCTCTGTTACTCTTTTCAAGGCAACATGGCATAGTGGATATAAAAAGCCAGGAAGATATAGGATCTAGGAAGACCTGGGTTTGAGTCCTGACTCTGACATAGCCTGCCTTGCTGTATAAATGTCACCTATTATTCATTTTTTTTCAGATTACTGCAGTGCCATTTAGTGGATTATGTGACTATATCCTCCTTCATGAAAACTTGATTTGCAAACTCTAGACTTGAGAAATAGATAAATTGCAGACTGCCGTCCACATCCGGAGAAAGAACACAGAATGAAGCAGTCTGTTTTCTCTTGTGTTATGTTTTGTTTTGGTTTGGTTTTTCTCATGGTTTCTCCCATTCGTTTTAATTCTTCTTTGCAACATGCATATAAACAATATGTTTAGAACCCATCTAAGATTGCATACTGTCTCAGGAAGGAAAAGGAGAGGGAGGGGGAGAAAATTTAAAACTCATGGAAGTAATTTTGAAGACTGAAAACAAATAAATTAATTTAAGATTGCAGGTGATTATTTGTTTTACAGAACAATTCTTTGCTCTATGGACAGACTTACCTTTGGAGTTGGAGGGAGACTGAAGTTGCTTCTAGTTCTGGGATTAGATGATTTTGTTCCCTGTGCAAATATAAAATGTTCCACATCAAAAAAAAAAAATCAGCTCTCAGAACGACTTCTCAGAATTCTATCTGTTGTAGATTTATAGAAGCATCCTCTCAATACATCAACTGTACTGCTGTAGTGTAGTGGATGAATTGGGTCCCCTCAGATGGAAAGACAAAGATAATTCAGCAGCCTGCTTGCTTAATGATAGAGAGTGCCTTGGATACCAGCAAGAATCCAATCCAATCCAGGTATTTGAAATAAAATTGACTCATGCTTTTACATGTGCTTGTTTTCCTATGATTTCATTAGATCTGGAAGGGACTTTAGAGACCATCTACTTCAACTCTATTATTTTACAGATGAGGAAACTTGGGCGTAGAAAAGTACATGGATGTGTCTGAGGTTGGTCTGTTCATCAAAAAGCATTTATTATATTATCATTCCCTCTATTGAGGGAAACATGTACATTAAAAGTATATGCAAAGTAAATATAAGGAAATTTGTTAGGGAGAGGGCACTAACATCTTTGGGGATTGGGAAGTACAAGCTGGTCCCTGAACTGGTCTTTGAAGGGAACTAGGAATTCTAGTAGGCAACGGTGAGGTGAGGAGCAAGTGCCTACCAGACATAAGGAATAACCCATGGAAAGACACAGAGATGGGAGAAGGAGTGTTAGGTGTCCAGCAAAAAGACCAGTTGGCACTCCATGGCTATGCCATAAAGTATGTAACATATAATAAAGCTGCAACAGTGGGTGGGAGACAGGTTGTACAGGGCTTTAAATGTTATGCAAACAACTTTATGTTTGATCCTAGAGGTAATAGGGAGACACTGGAGTAGGAGTAAGATGATCAGGCTTATGTTTTTGGAAAAATCACTTGGGCAGTTTGTGGAAGATAGATTAGGGAGAGAAGAGACCAAGTCAGGGAGACCAGTTTGAAAGCTCTTGGAACAATCTAGGTGAGAGATAATGAAAGTCTGAACTGTAGTGGTGTTATGTGAGCAGAGAGGAGAGGTATGGGAGAGATGGAGAGATATTAGAGGTAGTATTTTGGTGTGAGGGAGAATGAGGAGTTGAGTAAGACTCTGAAACCTGGGTGACTGGAAGTATGAAAAAAAAGCACAAGTTTTGAAGAGTAATAGTTTTGGAGACAAAGATGATGAGTTCTGTTTTGGACATTTTGAAACTGAGATGACTATGGGATATCCAGTTTGAAATGTCTAACAGGCATTTGGTAATCATTATTAATTACTGTATTAATTCCTCTGGATTAAATACAGTAATTCAGGGCTTCCTTGTTTCTAATACAGTGCTAGGTCCTAACCCACTAATAATAAGCTCAAGCCAAGAGTGGACCTTGGCTCACCACAAAGAAGTATACCTGAAGTGCTAATGTGTGAAAGAGGGTATCTTCCTGTCTTTATTACAAAGCCCAAGATATATAATTCCAAACATCAGTTACTTTGCCTTCCTCTTAGCACAGTGCTCGGCACATAATGAATGTTTGTTGACTGACTGACTGACTTCATTCAATCCCTTGGGAGGGGGTAAATCCAGGGATTATCATACAGGGTACAATTTTAATTCTGGTCTTACCGCTAGTTAGCTGTATAATGTGAACTTCTAATTGTGTATTTCTTGAATAATACATTTTATGCTACTAACTGCACACAAATCATCTTTGGGAATGTCCTGGAGCTTGCTCATGCTCACCACGTATCTCTCCATTGCTTTTTGGGTCCCTTGCCATTATGATTCTTAGATTGTGTCACATAACGTCTCTTGACTAAAGTTAGTGTTGAGAAGATGGGACTTGCAGTTGGGCGTCTGTATCACGTACTTTTCTTTCCATTCCATTTTGGGTCCATTTTCAACGTGCACTTCTCTTTCTTTCTCTCTCTCTCTAGCTTATCTATCCATCTCTCTAATGATATACTGTAGATATACTATAACTTATCTATCTCTCTACTGATACACTCCCTGATTACTTCTTAAAGAGGCCCATTCACTGAATGGGCGTTACCTCACTCCAGTGAGTAACTGAATAGACCAAGGTCTCCCATTGCATCCTGGGCCTTCTCCAATCATCCTGATGAATATCAGGTCACTGGATTCAGATGGCTCTGGAGGAGAAGTGAGACTGGTGACTTGTACAGCCCTTCCCCACTCAAAACAAGGTCAAGTGCAAGTCATGTCATCATTTCTCTGATGTCATAGTCTTCTTTGAAAACAAAGGACAAATACAGATAACTTGAACATACTCACTTCAATCTTTTGAATCTCAGTTTTCTTATTATGTAAAATGAAGAAGTTTGAACCAGATCATCCCTAAATTCCTTCCCAATTCTAAACTAAGTCCTTGAAATAGCCATTTGCTGAGGGAGAAAGTATCAGGTTATAAGTCTGTAAACTAGGATTTTGGTGGCTGCAAAGGAGAGATAAATAGTTTTTCTTTGTTAAAAAAAAAAGAATCCAAAATGAGAGGGGAGGGTGTGAAGGGCGAGGTTTTTCCAGAAATAACTGAAATATTTTTATAAAGGTATCAATAAAACTTTTTTTCTTAATATAGAAATTATACCCATCTTACCTGCCTCACAAGGTTCTTGTAAGGATCAAATGAGATAGCAGTTGGGAAAGAATCAGTCAACAAAGTATTTAATTAAGTGCTTATTACGTGTCAGGCAGAGTGCTAATGGTATTATACTAATCGATTAATAATTTTCCATTTTTCCTTCCCCTCAGAACATTGACTTCTTTATGGTTTTTATTTCCTTGGCTCCTTTATTACTTATAGAACCTGTTCGCAAAGCAGTGCATTTAGACTTTTAGTCTCTTTCCAGACTGACATTCGAGCTCTGGATATGCCTAACAATTTATGAGACTAATTGGTTCTCAATTAAACTGTTGATCTGGCACATGAATATTACACCTTCTGTTTGTGTTTCATGAACCAAATGGTACCTTAAATTGGGCAGAGTACAGCTGCCATCCTGCTTAGAAAACGTTACAATGAGTGCAAAACGACACCTAGAGGTGAGTATCTGTATGTGTTTCTTTTCAAATGCAGTGTTTTCATAGCAACGTCTTAGAAATGCTCTCTATATGAAGGACTGGTAGCAGCAAAGTAGCTTTCGGGCCTGTTACCAAAAGAATAAGTGAGTCAGGCTGTGCTAAGGAAATATCAAGCAGTATTAGTGCAGAAGATGTTTGAGTGCTGCTGCTAACTACACGTCCCTGTTACAACCATCTCGTTTGCATTTTAAACCTATTGTTTGCAAAATGCATTTCCTCTCTTTTGCGTTGCACCAAGTTTGCATTTGGTAGACAGGGTGCTTCCTTGTGCTGGGGAGGCGACCCTGGGTTCTCCTTGACTCTGGCAGAGGAATGCTAGCTGGGACAGGCTCTGCCAAGCTATAGAGGGTTCCATTACGAGCTGGGGGATGGGCTGGCTAGCCATCTGTCATCTGAGGTCCAGGCTCAGCAGCTCTTATCAGGGTCGTGGGCTGGATCGATGCAGTGAATGCCTCCCCTGATAAAATTACAGCTCTTTGGAAGGTTATGGAGCAATTGTCATGGCTGGCAAAAATAGCCACAAATCGGATTCTGTGGTTCACCTTGATGGTGCATTTTTGCCTTTTGTCCTCAGGCACATCTGCCTGTCAAAGACATGAGCATTGCAACAGGCGCTGAGTACCAGAGGCAGGGGAGCACTTCACTAGAAATACATAGCTGCCCAGATCAGACAGGACCAGAGGTCTCTTCTTCTCTTTTTGCAGTTTGACAGCCCCATGAGGAGGTTAGTTTGTCCTTTCCCCTCCGCCTTGCGTTACTTTAGTGACGCTTCAGGAGGGTCACAGAATGCCCTTTCAGAGGCCACTGACAACCATGCAAATTTGAAATACTGCTCCCCACAATCACAAAGACATTGGCCAAAGGGTAGGGGAGCGGGCCAAGCCAATGACTATAATTACCCAGTGCAAAGGCGTCAGAGGGCAGAGAGCCCTTTACATTCAAGAACAAAACTTTAAAAGCAGTAAATATCCTTTTGCAAAGAAGTCTGTCATGGAAGATAGAACAAAGAAATACTAAGCAGTTGAGAAAAATCCAGGAGGAAAAAATAAAAGAACAAGAGACTGTCAGCAAAAGCAGAAGGTAGTAAATTTAGAATGGCTTAATAAAGGGCCTTTGAATACGCAAGTAATATCAAAGTGTTGGCAGGTTCAACTGCTGTCTTTACAGCAGGAGTTGAGCGCCTGTTCTATCAAGGGTTGCCGACCCACATAAAATCATTTTAGGACCATGTGTAAAAAAAATTCATTTTTTTCTCAGAGGCATCTGAAACCCTGAAGTTATCTGCTTTTTCTATTAAGAACAGGGAACAAAAAATTCTTTTCAATAAGCATGGCAAGCACTAAAAAATACACCCCAGCTCTGTGTTATGGGCAATAAGTGAGTAAAGGCAGGATGTTACAAGGATGATGAGGGAAAAGAATGAAACAGGCAAAGATGAAAAGAGAGAAAACACAAGGTGATTAGATGAAAACACAAGAATATAGAAGTTAGAAGTCGCACTGATGTTTATTTGGACTATGAGCATCAGAGCATTGTCACTTGGTATCTGTTTTTCTCTGAATTACTGTTCAAATAGATGACTATTGATTAAGCACCCACATGTACCAGATGCCATGCCAGAAATGAAACAATGCTTGTCCTTCAATGATCTTATACTTTCGTAGGAAAAACGACATGGGCACATCTAAGCACATACAAAATATATTGACAATATATACAATGCAATTACAACTGCTCTCAACCTTAACTTTACAGGGTGTGCTCTGAATAGGATAACTGGATAGTCTATGAGGACAGAAATTAATTCCCAGTTTTCTGTCTCAGCCACGTAAACAATATCGCCCTCATGGCCAAATGAAATTAAGCTTAAGAATGTGATCTCAGCCTCGCAGAAGGAACTTAGATAATCAAATACACTTTGTTCTGATCTTTCTGAGCCTGTCATAAGGCGTTTCAGACCCACTTGTTTTTACTGTGGTTCAGTCATTTTCAGTTCTGTTTGGAGTCTTCATGATCTCTAGGGTTTACTTAGCAAGATGCCAGCATGATTTGTATTTCCTCTTCCAGCTCATTTGGCAGATGAGGAAACTAAGGCAAACAAGAGACCAGACTGGAACTCAGGTCTTCCTCGCTCCAGGCCCAGGGCTCTGCCTGCTGAACCACTCATTTTATTCTCACCCAAACTCAGTCCTTTTCCTAAATTCTCTCTTTTTGGTCAAGGTCACTTCCATCCTTCCAG